>NW_027672340.1:0-7190 GCF_964165515.1 Mesoplodon bidens
ACCTCATTGTAGTTTTGATTTGCATTTCTCTAATAATTAGTGCTGTTGAGCAGCTTTTCATGTGCGTCTTGGCCATCTCTGTGTCTTCTTTAAAGAAACGTCTCTTTAGATCTTCTGCCCATTTTTGTATTGGGTTGTTCGTTTTTTTAATATTAAGCTGCATGAGCTGTTTATATATATTGGACATTAAACCTTTGTCCATTGATTCGTTTGCAACTATTTTCGCCCCTTCTGAGGGATGCCTTTTTCCATTCCCGTTTTTTTAACCAAAAAAGAAAGAAAGAAAAAGAAGCAGAACACTAATGTGCATAAAATATGCCTTTTGAAACGGTCGTTTTGAAATATGGACGTC
Organism: Mesoplodon bidens; assembly: GCF_964165515.1. NCBI lineage: Eukaryota > Metazoa > Chordata > Mammalia > Artiodactyla > Ziphiidae > Mesoplodon > Mesoplodon bidens. Next base: position 353 of record NW_027672340.1, read on the forward strand.
CTTTGAATTTTTTGGTCGATATGTGACCCCAGGATTTGTTTTCAGGGCAGGTGTCATTTACAGGCCTGCAATGATTTTGAATATCCACTGACCATTAGCGCTGGGATTAAAGCTGCTGCTGTGTGAAACGGCCACAAGGTGGCAGCAGTTCTCCCTTACCAATTCTGGTTACTAGGGCAACAGAGCCTCAATGGAAGTCGTGTTCTAGATTGGAATTTAGAATGGAATGTGCCAGGAGAAAGCCCCTCAAGTTTGTCTCCCTACTTCTGGTTCGTGTTTTTAATTTAATTTTTATTTTTTATTACAGCAAGTTTGATTACAATGTTTGGCTTGTTGGAGGTGTGGAAGATGTGGTTCTTTTACACATATACAGATGTCTGTTTTTCCTGGGATCCTTTTCCCATGTACGTTATCACAGAATGTTGAGTAGTCTTTTGGTATTCCGTAGTTCTTTGGTGATTATATATGTCACCTGTGTTTGTATAAGTCTGTTAACCCCGATATCGTAATGAAACCAATCCTCTCACCTTTCCATTGGTGAACCATAAGTTTGTTTAATGAAGCTGTGATTGCCCTTCTCCGTGGAAATATCTGCCCTGGTATCCATTTTTAGGTAACACCTATAAGTGATATGATATGATATGTGTCTTTCACTTTCTGACTTACTACATGTCACGTGATTACCTCTAGACTCATCTACGGTGCTGCAAATGGCATTGTGTCCTTTTTTTCCTTGCCTTCTATTCTGACTTAGCGAGGTCCATTTTCAACAATGTGATTCCCTGCGGGTTGTGGATTAGCTGACGCGGGCAGCCTTATCCTGCCGGCCGGCCCTCCCCAGGTGTGCCTGGTTGAGGTCAATATAAACAGCGCTCCAGGCAGCAATAGCCCCTGAACCTGTGCCTGACTCCATATTCTCTGCCCCGTCAGCAGTCTCGGGGCTGTGCTGGTGGGAGGGAGTGAGGGGCCACAGCTTTGTTGGTGGCCCGGTGTGAGTGGGGTTCTGCTGACCTTTCTGCAGGAGTTGCCAGGCTGCCTCCTGTAAAGAAGAGGATGTGTCACCCATACCTTCCGCTGGAATTTCTCTCCGGACAGAGGTGAGGAAGGAAAAAAGCAGTGGGGGCCGGGACAGGTGGGGTATCTCAGGCAGGACAATGGAAAGCTTCCGGAAGAGCGCCCGGGGCCAGGACCACCCTGGCTGGCCTGCAGGCACCAAGTTGGCCTGCGTGCTGTCGCTGGTGTGGCTCCACGGCCCTTCCTCTAGTCTTTCAAGCCCTTGTACATATTCAGGTGTTTTACCTGGGAAGGGTGGGAACAGTTCAGCAGCAGCTGGCCTGGGGCTCAGCTCACCTTTATTCAGAGATGCCTCGGCACGGTCCCCCAGCTTTGCAATGAGGACGCTCCTTGTGTGGGGGGTGGGTTGCTAGCTGTATGGGAGATGATTCCCCACCTCTGACCAATTTCAGAATTGTTTACCGCTGGAGCAAGTGCCCTGATAGCGTTTTCCTCTGTATAACTGGTGGGTTCAGGTTTTTCTTCTTCTATGGTTCAAGTTAGCTTTTATTCCTCTTTTATGTATTTATAGATATAAGCATGGAAATAATTCATTCCTATAAATACATCTGTGTGAAGGGAAGAACTTTTTTCTCTTTTATTTTTAAATTTTATTTTTTATAATTTTGAAATTTAATTTTATTTACTTTTTTATACAGCAGGTTATTATTAGTTATGTATTTTATGCATATACATGTATACAGGTCAATCTCAATCTCCCAACTCATCCCACCACCACCACCCCATGGCTTCCCACACTTGGTGTCCATACGTTTGTTCTCTACCTGTGTGTCACTATTTCTTCCCTGCAAACCAGTTCATCTGTACCATTTTTTAGGTTCCACATATATGCATTAATATACAATATTTGTTTTCCTCTTTCTGACTTACTTCATTCTGTATGACAGTCTCTAGATCCATCGATGTCTCTACAAATGACCCAGTTTCATTCCTTTTTATGGCCGAGTAATATTCCATTTGATATGTGTACCCCAATTTTATCCATTCATCTGTCTGTGGGCATTTAGGTTGCTTCCATTACCTGGCTATTGTAAATAGTGCTGCAATGAACATTGTGGTGAATGTGCCTTTTTGATTTATGGTTTTCTCTGGGTATATGCCCAGAAGTGGGATTGCTGGATCAGATGGTAATTCTATTTCTAGTTTTTTTAAGGAAACTCCATAGTGTTCTCCATACTGACTGTATCAATTTACATTCCCACCAATAGTGGAAGAGGGCTCCTTTTGTCCACACCCTCCCCAGAATTTGTTGTTTCTAGATTTTCTGATGATGCCGATTCTAACAGGTGTGAGGTGATACCTCATTGTAGTTTTGATTTGCATTTCTCTAATAATTAGTGCTGTTGAGCAGCTTTTCATGTGCGTCTTGGCCATCTCTGTGTCTTCTTTAAAGAAACGTCTCTTTAGATCTTCTGCCCATTTTTGTATTGGGTTGTTCGTTTTTTTAATATTAAGCTGCATGAGCTGTTTATATATATTGGACATTAAACCTTTGTCCATTGATTCGTTTGCAACTATTTTCGCCCCTTCTGAGGGATGCCTTTTTCCATTCCCGTTTTTTTAACCAAAAAAGAAAGAAAGAAAAAGAAGCAGAACACTAATGTGCATAAAATATGCCTTTTGAAACGGTCGTTTTGAAATATGGACGTCCTTTGAATTTTTTGGTCGATATGTGACCCCAGGATTTGTTTTCAGGGCAGGTGTCATTTACAGGCCTGCAATGATTTTGAATATCCACTGACCATTAGCGCTGGGATTAAAGCTGCTGCTGTGTGAAACGGCCACAAGGTGGCAGCAGTTCTCCCTTACCAATTCTGGTTACTAGGGCAACAGAGCCTCAATGGAAGTCGTGTTCTAGATTGGAATTTAGAATGGAATGTGCCAGGAGAAAGCCCCTCAAGTTTGTCTCCCTACTTCTGGTTCGTGTTTTTAATTTAATTTTTATTTTTTATTACAGCAAGTTTGATTACAATGTTTGGCTTGTTGGAGGTGTGGAAGATGTGGTTCTTTTACACATATACAGATGTCTGTTTTTCCTGGGATCCTTTTCCCATGTACGTTATCACAGAATGTTGAGTAGTCTTTTGGTATTCCGTAGTTCTTTGGTGATTATATATGTCACCTGTGTTTGTATAAGTCTGTTAACCCCGATATCGTAATGAAACCAATCCTCTCACCTTTCCATTGGTGAACCATAAGTTTGTTTAATGAAGCTGTGATTGCCCTTCTCCGTGGAAATATCTGCCCTGGTATCCATTTTTAGGTAACACCTATAAGTGATATGATATGATATGTGTCTTTCACTTTCTGACTTACTACATGTCACGTGATTACCTCTAGACTCATCTACGGTGCTGCAAATGGCATTGTGTCCTTTTTTTCCTTGCCTTCTATTCTGACTTAGCGAGGTCCATTTTCAACAATGTGATTCCCTGCGGGTTGTGGATTAGCTGACGTGGGCAGCCTTACCCTGCCGGCCGGCCCTCCCCAGGTGTGCCTGGTTGAGGTCAATATAAACAGCGCTCCAGGCAGCAATAGCCCCTGAACCTGTGCCTGACTCCATATTCTCTGCCCCGTCAGCAGTCTCGGGGCTGTGCTGGTGGGAGGGAGTGAGGGGCCACAGCTTTGTTGGTGGCCCGGTGTGAGTGGGGTTCTGCTGACCTTTCTGCAGGAGTTGCCAGGCTGCCTCCTGTAAAGAAGAGGATGTGTCACCCATACCTTCCGCTGGAATTTCTCTCCGGACAGAGGTGAGGAAGGAAAAAAGCAGTGGGGGCCGGGACAGGTGGGGTATCTCAGGCAGGACAATGGAAAGATTCCGGAAGAGCGCCCGGGGCCAGGACCTCCCTTGCTGGCCTGCAGGCACCAAGTTGGCCTGCGTGCTGTCGCTGGTGTGGCTCCACGGCCCTTCCTCTAGTCTTTCAAGCCCTTGTACATATTCAGGTGTTTTACCTGGGAAGGGTGGGAACAGTTCAGCAGCAGCTGGCCTGGGGCTCAGCTCACCTTTATTCAGAGATGCCTTGGCACGGTCCCCCAGCTTTGCAATGAGGACGCTCCTTGTGTGGGGGGTGGGTTGCTAGCTGTATGGGAGATGATTCCCCACCTCTGACCAATTTCAGAATTGTTTACCGCTGGAGCAAGTGCCCTGATAGCGTTTTCCTCTGTATAACTGGTGGGTTCAGGTTTTTCTTCTTTTATGGTTCAACTTAGCTTTTATTCCTCTTTTATGTATTTATAGATATAAGCATGGAAATAATTCATTCCTATAAATACATCTGTGTGAAGGGAAGAACTTTTTTCTCTTTTATTTTTAAATTTTATTTTTTATAATTTTGAAATTTAATTTTATTTACTTTTTTATACAGCAGGTTATTATTAGTTATGTATTTTATGCATATACATGTATACAGGTCAATCTCAATCTCCCAACTCATCCCACCACCACCACCCCATGGCTTCCCACACTTGGTGTCCATACGTTTGTTCTCTACCTGTGTGTCACTATTTCTTCCCTGCAAACCAGTTCATCTGTACCATTTTTTAGGTTCCACATATATGCATTAATATACAATATTTGTTTTCCTCTTTCTGACTTACTTCATTCTGTATGACAGTCTCTAGATCCATCGATGTCTCTACAAATGACCCAGTTTCATTCCTTTTTATGGCCGAGTAATATTCCATTTGATATGTGTACCCCAATTTTATCCATTCATCTGTCTGTGGGCATTTAGGTTGCTTCCATTACCTGGCTATTGTAAATAGTGCTGCAATGAACATTGTGGTGAATGTGCCTTTTTGATTTATGGTTTTCTCTGGGTATATGCCCAGAAGTGGGATTGCTGGATCAGATGGTAATTCTATTTCTAGTTTTTTTAAGGAAACTCCATAGTGTTCTCCATACTGACTGTATCAATTTACATTCCCACCAATAGTGGAAGAGGGCTCCTTTTGTCCACACCCTCCCCAGAATTTGTTGTTTCTAGATTTTCTGATGATGCCGATTCTAACAGGTGTGAGGTGATACCTCATTGTAGTTTTGATTTGCATTTCTCTAATAATTAGTGCTGTTGAGCAGCTTTTCATGTGCGTCTTGGCCATCTCTGTGTCTTCTTTAAAGAAACGTCTCTTTAGATCTTCTGCCCATTTTTGTATTGGGTTGTTCGTTTTTTTAATATTAAGCTGCATGAGCTGTTTATATATATTGGACATTAAACCTTTGTCCATTGATTCGTTTGCAACTATTTTCGCCCCTTCTGAGGGATGCCTTTTTCCATTCCCGTTTTTTTAACCAAAAAAGAAAGAAAAAGAAGCAGAACACTAATGTGCATAAAATATGCCTTTTGAAACGGTCGTTTTGAAATATGGACGTCCTTTGAATTTTTTGGTCGATATGTGACCCCAGGATTTGTTTTCAGGGCAGGTGTCATTTACAGGCCTGCAATGATTTTGAATATCCACTGACCATTAGCGCTGGGATTAAAGCTGCTGCTGTGTGAAACGGCCACAAGGTGGCAGCAGTTCTCCCTTACCAATTCTGGTTACTAGGGCAACAGAGCCTCAATGGAAGTCGTGTTCTAGATTGGAATTTAGAATGGAATGTGCCAGGAGAAAGCCCCTCAAGTTTGTCTCCCTACTTCTGGTTCGTGTTTTTAATTTAATTTTTATTTTTTATTACAGCAAGTTTGAGTACAATGTTTGGCTTGTTGGAGGTGTGGAAGATGTGGTTCTTTTACACATATACAGATGTCTGTTTTTCCTGGGATCCTTTTCCCATGTACGTTATCACAGAATGTTGAGTAGTCTTTTGGTATTCCGTAGTTCTTTGGTGATTATATATGTCACCTGTGTTTGTATAAGTCTGTTAACCCCGATATCGTAATGAAACCAATCCTCTCACCTTTCCATTGGTGAACCATAAGTTTGTTTAATGAAGCTGTGATTGCCCTTCTCCGTGGAAATATCTGCCCTGGTATCCATTTTTAGGTAACACCTATAAGTGATATGATATGATATGTGTCTTTCACTTTCTGACTTACTACATGTCACGTGATTACCTCTAGACTCATCTACGGTGCTGCAAATGGCATTGTGTCCTTTTTTTCCTTGCCTTCTATTCTGACTTAGCGAGGTCCATTTTCAACAATGTGATTCCCTGCGGGTTGTGGATTAGCTGACGTGGGCAGCCTTACCCTGCCGGCCGGCCCTCCCCAGGTGTGCCTAGTTGAGGTCAATATAAACAGCGCTCCAGGCAGCAATAGCCCCTGAAGCTGTGCCTGACTCCATATTCTCTGCCCCGTCAGCAGTCTCGGGGCTGTGCTGGTGGGAGGGAGTGAGGGGCCACAGCTTTGTTGGTGGCCCGGTGTGAGTGGGGTTCTGCTGACCTTTCTGCAGGAGTTGCCAGGCTGCCTCCTGTAAAGAAGAGGATGTGTCACCCATACCTTCCGCTGGAATTTCTCACCGGACAGAGGTGAGGAAGGAAAAAAGCAGTGTGGGCCGGGACAGGTGGGTTATCTCAGGCAGGACAATGGAAAGCTTCCGGAAGAGCGCCCGGGGCCAGGACCTCCCTTGCTGGCCTGCAGGCACCAAGTTGGCCTGCGTGCTGTCGCTGGTGTGGCTCCACGGCCCTTCCTCTAGTCTTTCAAGCCCTTGTACATATTCAGGTGTTTTACCTGGGAAGGGTGGGAACAGTTCAGCAGCAGCTGGCCTGGGGCTCAGCTCACCTTTATTCAGAGATGCCTCGGCACGGTCCCCCAGCTTTGCAATG
>NW_027672339.1:0-51066 GCF_964165515.1 Mesoplodon bidens
CCTGATATTAAGAATTTAATTTCCCTGGGTAAAGCTCGATGGACCAAGGATAAACAGAGAGCAAACAAGTTAAAAATATGCCTTCAATAATCATCTGCTATATGAGGCATTAAGCTTCTCAGAAGCCTAGACCGCCCTTTAGAATGTCATACAATCCAGAAGGATGGCATACAAAACAACTTAGTGTTTGTTTATAACAAGGCTACCACCACCAAGAAAGCATTATAATCCTCTGTCTTTTTAAGAGTTCAACAATTTCAGATCTCTCCTTTTAAAGGGGTAGTAATAATAATAGCTACAATCTATTGAGTGCTTTTTTGTTTTTGTTTTAGAGAAGCATCAACTAGTGAAAAACAATGTGGGTTTGGGGGAATCATACTACCTGGGTTCAGATCCTGTTATTTTTTTTAATGAATTTTTATTGGCATATAGTTGCTTTACAATGTTGTGTTAGTATCTGCTGTACAGTAAAGTGAATCGGCTATACATGTACATATATCTCCTTTTTTGGATTTTCTTCCCATTTAGGTCACCACACAGCAATGAGTAGAGTTCCTTGTGCTATACAGTATGTTCTCATTAGTTATCTATTTTATACATAGTATTAATAGTGTATATATGTCCAATGGAATATTACTCAGCCATAAAAAGAAACGAAACTGAGTTATTTGTAGTGAGGTGGATGGACCTAGAGACTCATACAGAGTGAAGTAAGTCAGAAAGAGTAAAACAAATACCGTATGCTAACACATATATATGGAATCTAGAAAAAAAAATTTTTTAAATGGTTCTGAAGAACCTAGGGGCAGGACAGGAATAAAGACACAGGCATAGAGAATGGACTTGAGGACATGGGGAGGGGGAAGGGTAAGCTGGGATGAAGTGAGAGAGTGGCATGGACATATATACACTACCAAGTGTAAAACAGATAGCTAGTGGAAAGCAGCCGCATAGCACAGGGACATCAGCTCGGTGCTTCGAGACCACCTAGAGGGGTGGGATAGGGAGGGTGGGAGGGAGACGCAAGAGGGAGGAGCTATGGGGATATATGTATACATACAGCTGATTCACTTTGTTATACAGCAGAAACTAACACACCATTGTAAAGCAATTATACTCCAATAAAGATGTTTAAAAAAGTATTAAAAAAATAGTGTATATATGTCAATGCCAATCTCCCAATTCATCCCACCACCACCCCTTCTCCCTTGGAACCATACATTTGTTCTCTACATCCGTGTCTCTATTTCTGCTTTGCACATAAGATCATCTATACCATTTTTCTAGATTCCACATATGTTAATATATATTTGTTTTTCTCTTTCTGACTTACTTCACTCTGTATGATAGTCCTGTTTTTATTTTTAACATCTTTATTGGAGTACAATTGCTTTACAATGTTGTGTTAGTTTCTGCTGTATGACAAAGTGAATTAGCTATTCATATACATATATCCCCATATCCCCTCCCTCTTGCTTCTCCCTCCCACCCCTCTAGGTGGTCACGACGCACTGAGCTGATCTCCCTCTCAGAGACAACCTATAGGCGACTCAGGGGTCAAGCAGCAGATTGGACCACAAGACCTCTAAGTTGCTGCCAAACTGGGGATCTGGACCCATTTCCTAGTTTTGCTTTGAAATACACCTGAAGAAATGAAAAACAGGTGGTCGCCAACTTTCAGAGAATTGAAGTCTGTTTTCTTGCCAGTTATTTTTCTGCCACCATCAGTTTCCATAAACCCTATGAGGAGACATATGTCCTCCCTCATTCTTACAGATCCAGTTGGGTTGGAGATGACGGAAGTGATGGCACAAAGCCAGACACGTCTTAGCGCTCACTCCGCACTGTCACCAAATGGCCAGGCGTCAACCTTGAAGCACAGTCTCTATGCTGGTTCCTGCAGAGACAAGAAGAAAGAAGAAAGAATAGGCAGAGCCTTTGGACTTCAGGACTTGTGATCCCATTTTTGTCCTCTGTAGCCGTTAGGACTTGGCAATACAGCCTGAGGCCAACAATACTGCCTGGCCTCAGTGGCTGAAACAAATGAGGGATTTAGGTTTTCACAGAAAAGTGTGAAGAGAGACCATGCAGAGCTGGGATGCAGCTTCAGGATATGACCTGAGAGCCAGGCTCCTTCTGCCCTTTGGCTCCACCATCACTTCTGTGTTGCAGGCAGGAAAAAGGGAAGAACAAGAGGAAAAAGTGGTGTTCCTACCAGTTTCAAAGAGCTCTCCTAAGAGTCTGCCCCAAGGTTAGTGCTCTTTTCCCTGGCCACACCCTACCGCAAGGGGGACTGGGCACTTTGTCACCCAATAAAATCCAGGGTCCTCTTACTAGGGAAGTAGGAGGCGAGTACAGGGCAAACAACAGCAGTCTCTTCTACTTTCTCTCATGTCCCTCTGTCAGGATAGTGGAGATTGTACCCCGCTTTCTAAAGATGAGAAAGCTGAGAGGTGGCCAGGAGGACCTGCACAGAGCCACAGTGGGTTGGTGGTAATGTTGGTGTCAGCACCCAGCTCAGGGCCGGTTTTGAAAAATGATGAACACAAAAGGCAGAAATCCATGAACATCTGTGGGCAAACAGCAGCTGTGAGCCCAGGGCCATCTCTGTGGGGAGTCAAACTGACAGATGAGAGGGGCTGCAGGGTGCAGTGAGAATGAGGGCTGCAGGACACAGGGCTCCATGTCATTCCCTGGGTTGGCAAGAGCTAGACAGCTTTGGCCTTGGCTCAGTTGGGAGAACAGATGGGCAGGAATTCGGCACAGCTTCCAAATCAGCCAAGCAGCAAAGACTGCCTTCTTTGCCCTTGTCAGCTGAGGCTACAGCTCCCACCAGTCCCAGCCAGCTGCAGAGGCCCAAGCCTGAAGACCATGACAACTTGGCCCGGCCTGTGCCATGCCCCGCCCACTGTGGGAGCCAGGAGGACAAGCAAGTGCAGGTGTTCCGCCCAGCAGTGAGGGTGACACCTAGGTGGAGCTGCCCACCAGGTTCAGATTTCTCTGTGCAGGGCGAGCAAGCCTTGTAGCAATCCAGTCTCAGCCCTGACTCCTTTGGCGCATAGGACTCTTAACTATTGAGACAGCCAGCCCGTTTGATTGACGTCCAGACCTCTGTTCTTTCTCATGCTCTCACCTCCCACAGGAATGATGGCAACGTGGCCAGAGGTGAAAGGCAAATCCAGGAATTATACCGAAATGCAAGCAATGCAGAGAGAACTCCTTCCCACATCTGAAGAAAGGAGGGTCCTCACAGAAACAAGGCAATCGATGAGGGGATAGGAACGCGTGTTCAGCTCAGAAACAGGACATAAAATACATAGAATTTTACTGCAGCTCTGGCTAGAGCATATGGTATAAGAGGAAGAAATACAAGTCTTTAGAAAGAAATGCACCTTGTGCTGTCAGCTAGACGTGGTAGGTTCATTCTCTCTTTCTCCCTCCAAAGACTACATGAATCTTGGATTATCTGTGTATCTACTCCCAATTCACTGACTCTGGTATTAAAAGCAGACTGAAATTTGTTTAGAATTCTACTTAGCTAGAAAAGTTCTTTTTTTGAATGAGACTGAAATTTGTTTAGAATTGTTTAGCTAGAAAAGCCAGAAAAGCTTTTTGTGAATGGTGCAAGGATGACTACCATGACTCCTTTAAAGAGAGAAGCTGGGAAAGAGATGGGAAGGAGAGGCCGGGCCGGCTGTGAGGGCCCCACCCCCAGGAGGATGCTCCCTGAAAGCAGCAGTCTGTGCAGTGCCCACCACACCCCTCCTCCGTGAGGCTCTGGCGCCCTGCAGCCACCTGCAGGTTACACGATGAGGCTCTTCCAATGAGTATAAAGAACCCCCAACCCTGCTCCCTTACCCCAGGACTTCTATAATCTTGAGACCCTAGACTCATCAAAGCTACACTCTGCAGCCTGAAGATCTGTCCACACAGCCAAGGGAAGGCTGGGCAGGAGGCAGCCAGCAGGCTCTCACACCACCTGCCTCCCCTCCTTCCTCAGTGGCTCCCACGAGGGCACAATCAGGGCTGGGAGGCTTCATGAGCCCCCCTTGGCCCTCTGGGATGTGAGGAGTCAGCAGGGATTCATACCCATCCTGCCGGGACCATCTGCACTCAATTATAAGCCCTTTGGAAGCCAGCAGAGGGCTGTTAAGCTGCCGCTGGTTCTCTATGATTAGCTAGTTCTTGTCTTTTGAATACTGCATATGGTGCAGCCAGCTGCAGAAAGCATTCATGACTCAAAGCTTTTTTCCCCTCAAAGAGAAAAGTGCTAAGTTGTTATTACTATGGGAAGAAAAAAAAAAGTTTAAAACTCTTACTTTCTGGTTAAGTTCCTCTTCCTACCTTAAAATTCTACCTCTTCCCAGGACTGGGACCATTCCTTTGTCTGTTTTCTACCAGCACTATATAGGTACTTGCTTGCTGAAGATGAGCCTTGCTAAGAAATATCAAGATTGTGTATAATTCCAGCTCAGGTGTTGTTATCCGTGGTCCAGTAGACCCTCTTCTCTCCCTTATTTTGTGTGAGAGACCTGACGTTAAGGCATGCTTTTGATGAAACCACTCCAAAAAGTCAACTCTTTGCAATCAACTCAGGAGCCAGCGCCACTGCTGAGGCTTACCTTCTTTCCCAGGTGCTGAGCCAGGAACAGAAGCAATACTGCTTGGTTCGCACTTGAAACCCTCAGTGTTCTCTGTAGGCGAGAAGCAGTTAGCTGGCTACAAGCTAGCATTAAAATCAGTAGGGATGCTTAAAAAAAAGACATGTATTTCTGGGGCTATACATAGACTTGAAATCCAGGCTCACATGTGAGTGGAGGTCCAGAGAAGATGGAGATTTGAGAGTCTTGTGAATAGTGATAATGAAAGCCATGAATTAGCTACAATTCACAGGGAAAAGAATATGGAAATAGAAGATGGGGGTAATCAGAGTCCCTTCTTCCTCATATCTCTGAACTAGGCAAATAACTCGTTTCTTTTCTCATAATACACAGGCTCTATGGTAAACACAGCACAAATATGCCAATAACCACAGGGCACTCTATGGATAAGACAATTCTTTGTAGAGTGGATACATGTATAACTGATTTGCTTTGCTGTACACCTGAAACTAATGCAACATTGTAAATCAACTGTACTCCATTTTAAAAATATATATTTAAGAAAATGTTCTTTGTACCATGAGTTTGGCTGGCTTAAGCCTATAAATTTGCAAAACTTTAGGAACCCATCTATATATGGAATGAATAGTTCTACTCTCCATGTTGAGAGACAAATAAAAATGCCTATTTAAATATCTAGCAGGAAAAGTACCCCAAAAGTGATTTCACTTTTTTTTTTGATGAGCAATTTTAAGCATGTCCAAGAGGAAGAAAATCTGTACCAATATGGGTTGTTCCACTGAGCCTAATGGGAGCCACATGTCTATCTGACAAGGGAGTTACAAGTTTGGAAAGGGAGAAAACAAAAGGAACCCTGTGTTGTTAGTCTGAAATTGGAGGTAAGGTATAAATTCATGGTTTTCAATATATGGATACAGAAATAAATTTAGATGTCATGGGCACATAGGTATGTGTATACATATACACACATGCAGATATTCCCAAACTCTGACCACTGAGATGGCCTGGGACCAGTGGCTCCACAACAGTACTGGGTACACTTAGCACTCAAATCTTCGCTTTAAGATAATTTTCCGGGCTTCCCTGGTGGCGCAGTGGTTGAGAGTCCGCCTGCCGATGCAGGGGACACGGGTTCGTGCCCCGGTCCGGGAAGATCCCACATGCCGCGGAGCGGCTGGGCCCGTGAGCCATGGCCATTGAGCCTGCGCGTCCGGAGCCTGTGCTCCGCAACGGGAGAGACCACAACAGTGAGAGGCCCACGTACCGCAAAAAAAAAAAAAAAAAAAAGATAATTTTCCACTAAAGCAAGCAGGGCTGGAATAGGGAAAGTACAAGACAAACTTGGAATGTCTTATAGTGTCAGAAAATAAAGAAATGCCCAAGTTAAAGGGGGATGTGTCAAGACGACACAGGAGCCAGCTTGAAGGTGTTCCTGCTGGCCACATCAGAGACCATTTAAGCATCTAAAGGAATAACGATAATAACCAATTACAACCCACTGAATACAAACTGAAGAATCCATACTTGTAATATTAATATAAATTAATAAAGGGGGAATAAGTGATTCTATAGTGGAAAAGTCTGGCAAGCACCACCTTAAACAAGTGGTCAGTTAGTGTCATAATGATGGGACAGGTGGAAATCATGCACCGCTTGAAGAGATGCAGCGAGGAAGACGCAGCATTGCTTCTATGCTGCTCCTGCCAAAGATGCATAAACTAAACCTAACCTAACCTAATCTGACAGGAAACACCACCCAAAGTAACTGGCCTGTAATCTTCTAAAGTGTCAACGTCCATTACTCAGCCATGAAAAGAAATGAAATTGAATTATTTGTAGTGAGGTGGATGGACATAGAGACTGTCATACAGAGTGAAGTAAGTCAGAGAACTATTGGAACTAGGACAACACACCATTTCTCTGGCCTTCAGTGTCCTCCTCTGTCAATGGCATGATTGGATTCAGTTATCTCATTTCATTTCGTAAATAGTAACTAAGAAAGCCAACGTGGAATACAATTCTAAATTTGAATGCCCAAGTAAAATCCCTCTCTGTGACCCCCAGGGATCCAATGGGACAGGGGAGGGTACCTGGCATCAATCACTGAAGCTAGGTTTTCAGGTTCCATCCTCGGGAAGACATGTGGGAGCTGCACCAGGACATGACTGATGCAGCCTGTCATCGGGACGTTCCTCACAGCCACCTGCCAGGTGTCAGTGAGAACATTAGGAAGTGAGCTATCCCCATTGTTGACCAAATGCTGTCCTCTCCTTCTGCCTCATGACCCAAACAATACACAATACTTCATGAAAATTCAGAGAAAGAAGGAGAGAACCCACCTGGCCTTGCACATTGACGCAGTACTTGTTGAACACAGAGTTGATCTGGGCATCCTGCAGGGCCCCAAACAGCAGCGTCTGACGATAGTACTTGGACCGATTATTGAGGTTCCACATGCGCACTCGAGAAAAGTCCACCCCATGTGAGTCCAAGGGCAGTAGGTTCATGTGGCTCATCAACTGCTTTGAGCAGAAGTAATACTCCATTAATACTTATTGAACACTTACCTGCTGGGCGTTGCTAACCTCTCTATAAGCCCATCATCTTATTTAACCCCATGAAGTAGATACTATCATCTCCCAAATTACAGCAAGAAAACAGGCTCAGATGGGTGAGTGACTTGCCCAGAGTCAAGCGAACAAGAAGAAAAGCTCAAACTGGCCACCTTGTGGATCTCTCAAAAAGGATCAAGATGCGACCTATACAGAATATTTCTTTTCAAGGAAATTCTGAAATGCCACTCTGGTCACTCTGTAAGCAACTCAGTTCCGGACTTGGACAAGAAGGGAAATGACACGGAAAACAGAGCTGCTGTCCTTCCATGACTTGGTTCCCAAAACGTTAGAAAATTCCCTGAGTGACTACATGTGCCTTTTGCTCAAAATAAAGATGACTCAACCATCGACATGCCTGTTCTATTTTAATCATATTTTTACCTTGTAATGTATATTGAAGGGTCACAAGTACCATAAGTTTATTCCCTACTTTATAAATAAGGACTCCCCTTTATCTGTCCCAAACTTACTCCAAGTCCTGGGGTTGTAGAAAAGGTAAATGCTCACATGCCTTATAAAAATAAACCTATAGTTCTGTGATGAGGATTGTTCCAAAGCACAATCCTAAACCCCAAAACATTGCAGAGTATGTTGAGAGGGAGAAAAAAATTATACTACAAATTACAGTAGGGGGACAAAAACATCTTACGTTTCTCTGTAAAACATCACAAATTAAGAAATCATGAGCAATGTTTTCCCATCTCCACTGAAGACCAAACAAAAGAGAACGAGCATAAATAGGAGGAACTATTTTAGATAAAAACATTCCTGGTGAGGAGGGATTTCAATCAGTCAACCAACCAACCAACCAACCAACCAACCAACCAACCACACTAAACTGGTCTATTACTAGAAGCAACTTTTAAGGGGAAGAAATCTTTTCTGGAGATTTGAAAATGTTGACAAGAATTTTAATCTTTCTGGATACTTTACTGACCAACTTGTGGGTAGAAGAGGGGACAACATTTCCCGTTTTCAAATTGGAAAATGTGGAATATTTCCATTTCCAAGCTGAGTTTTAATCTGGACTTTAATAACCATTTCAGACTCAAACCACTGAGCTTCTTGTCTCTAAATGTTAATGACCAGCATTACCAAGACATGCTCCCAGTTCTGCATCAGGTAAATGTCAGCTTGATCAATGATGAGAAGCTCAATACAAGACAGAAAGTCAAAATCTCTCTTCTTCTCTCCTTCTCCACCAATGATGGTCCTCAAGCCCAGGGGGGAGGCAATGAGGATGTCTGACGAATAGAAGGGGGCATAAAGTCAGATGCTTCTCTGCAGTATTGCCACCCCTATACACAAAACAGCCAAGCACACATCAGTTCATGAGTCACCACCAAGCCATTAGCTTCCACCCTCTCCAACTGCAGCCTCCCCTTGTACCTTCCACATCTTCCCCTTTGCATGTAATTGTGCTCAAACTGCTTTAATTATTAAAATCATCATCGTCATCATCATCATCCCTCCTTTGCATCTACGGTCCCTTCTAGCTCCCACCCTCTTCTTTTCCTTCACTGGCAAACCTTCCAAAAAATTATCTCTACTTTAAAATCTCCCACTGACTCCTTAATGTACTGCAATCTGCCTCTGAGTCTCAGGACACCACTGAAATGACTCTTGCCAAGGTCACCAACAGCTCTCAGTTACCAATTCAATGGCACTTTAGTGTTTCTTGTCACGAATGCATAAGCACACCCTCCTTGAAATGTTCTTTTCCTTACTGGTGGTTTCTATCACTTTAACACTTACTTCTATTACTGACCTGGTTCTTATCTATTTTTCCATATTCAAAGAGCTCTTCAACAAATCCCTGGATTCACCCACAAGTTCTCTTTCACTCTACATAAAGCTTTGGATAAATATATTCACTAATTATGGCTTTAACATTATCATCACAAAAATTTATATTTCCTGCCCACATCTCTTTCCTAAGCAACAAGTAGCAGTCTGTAAAGAGCCCAGATCATATGTGAAGGAGATTCACTTGCTAATCTTAAAGCATCTACCAGAGGGGCAGAAGTTGGCTGGGACTCTCTCTGGGGACAGAATGCTGGCAGATGCCATTTTTACAAATTCCCTCTACCTTGATGGCACTGGTGGGTGCCACTTTTTTGCACTCTCACTCTAAGTTGCTAACAGTGGTGGTGGGTGAGTACCCCCTACCCCACGGCCCTGCACTGCCTGTGTGCAGCACTGACAAACATGGACAACGAGCAGCCACGCCTACCCCATCTCATGCCACTCGCGGGACATGACCTGAGGCAACAATCGCATGTAGCCCACACAGGGGACACTCCTTGAGCACCAGGCTCAGGCAGATGGGGGTGGGACTGCATTTCTAGACTCCATGGGAGTGAAACAAACAGAGAGAGTTTATAAGATGACCAAGAACTAGGAAAAAGTTAAAAATACAGTTCATCTCCCACACAGGGCCACTCCTTCAAGACGGGGCAGTAACTGTTTTGCATAATACACAGAAACAAAGACAGAGAGTCAAGCAAAATGAGGAAGCAGAGGAACATGTTCCAAATGAAGGAACAAGATAAAACCCCAGAAAAAATATTTAATGAAACAGATGTAAGTGATTTATCCGATAAAGAATTCAAAGTCATAGTCCTAAAGATGCTCACCAAACTTG
This sequence comes from Mesoplodon bidens, assembly GCF_964165515.1. Lineage (NCBI taxonomy): Eukaryota > Metazoa > Chordata > Mammalia > Artiodactyla > Ziphiidae > Mesoplodon > Mesoplodon bidens. Next base: position 9,882 of record NW_027672339.1, read on the forward strand.
GAAGATGAATGAACGAACACAGTGAGAAACTCAAGAAAGAGACAGAATATAAGCAAGTTCTAAACAGAACTCACACAGCTGAAGATTATAATAATTGAACTGAAAAATACACTAGAGGGAATCAACAGCAGACTAGATGGTAGAAAAGAACAGATCAGTGACCTGGCAGACAAGGTAGCAGAAATCACCCCAACAGAACAGCAAAGAGAAAAAATATTTTTAAAATATGAGGACAGTTTAAGGGAACTGTGGGACAACATCAAGTGTACTATCATCGGTGTTAAGGGGTCGCAGAAGAAGAGAGAGAAAGGGGCACTAACACCCACATTATAGGGGTCCCAGAAGGAGGACAGAGAAAGAAAGGGGCAGAAAACTTATCTGAAGAAATAATGGCTAAAAATGTCCCTAACCTGGTGAAGGAAACAGACATTCAGGTCCAGCAAGAACCAAGAGTCCCAAACAAAATGAACCCAAGGAGATTCATACCAAGACACATTATAATTAATACGTTAAAAGTCAAAGGTAAAGAGGGAATCTTAAGCAGCAAGAGAAAAACAACTAATTACAGACAAGGGAATCCCCATAAGAATATCAGCTGATTTTTCATCAGAAACTTTGTGGTCCAGAAGGAGATGGCATGATATGTTCAAATATGCTGAAAGGAAAAAACTTCCAACAAAGAAGGAAGGAAATAATAGAAGTCAGATGAGAAATACTGAATAAATGAAATGGAGACAAAAAAAAGATCAATGAAACTAAGAGCTGGTTCTGTGAAAAGATAAACAAAATTAACAAACCTTTAGTCAGACTCAATAAGAAAAAAAGAGAAGGGGCCCAAATAAAATCAGAAATGAAAGAGAACCTATAACTGACACTACAGAAATACAAAGTATCATAAGAGACTACTACGAACAATTATACACCAACAAGTCAGATAACCTAGAAGAAATACATAAATTCCGAGAAACACACAATCTTCTAAAACTGAATCATGAAGAAAAAATGTGAATAGATCAATTACTAGTAATGTGATTGAATCAGTAATCAAAAAGCTCCCCAAAAACAAAAGACCAGGACCAGAGAGCTTCATGGTGAATTCTACGAAATACTTAAAGAAGATTTAATACCTATCCTTCTCAAACATATTTCAAAAAACTGAAGAGGCGGAAACACTTCCAAACTCATTTTATGAGGCCAACATAACCCTGATACTGAAACACCACAAAAAAAGAAATGTACAGGCTACTATGCCTGATAAACACAGATGCAAAAATCCTTGACAAATTATTAGCAAACTGAATCCAACAATACATTAAAAGGACCATACACTATAATCAAGTAGAATTTATTCCAGGGATGCAAGGATGGGTTGACAAAGTGGGTATAGAGGGAACGTATCTCAACCTAGCAAAGGCATATACGATAAACCCACAGCTAACATCATATTCAGTGGTGAAAAGCTGAAAGCATTTCCTCTAAAATCAGGAAGAAGACAAGGATGCACACTTCTGCCACTTTTATTCAACATATTATTGGAAATCCTAGCCACAGCAACTAGGCAAGAAAAAGAAATAAAGGATACCCAAATTGGAAAGGAGGAAGCAAAACTGACTATTTGCAGATGACATGATACTTTATGGAGAAAACCCTAAAGACTCCACCAAAAAACTGTCAGAACTAATAAATAAATTTAGTAATGTTGCAGGATACAAAATTAACAAAAATCTGTTGTGTTTATATACATTAATAATGAACTATTAGAAATTAAGAAAACAATCCATTTACAATAGCATCAAAAAGAATAAACTACCTAGAAAAAATCTAACCAAGAAGGTAAAAAACTTGTACTTGGAAAACTACAAGGTATTGATGAAAGAAATTAAAGATGACAGAAACATGAAAAAATACACCATGCTCATAGATGGGAAGACTTAGTACTGTTAAAATGTCCATACTGGACACCAAGGGGGGAAAGTGGGGGTGGGGGTGGGGGTGTGATGAATTGGGAGATTGGGACTGACATGTATATACTAATATGTATTAAATGGATAACTAATAAGAACCTGCTGTATAAAGAAATAAATAAAATTCAAAAACAAAGTCCATACTACCCAAAGAAATCTACAGATTTAATGCAATCCTTATCAAAATACCCATGACATTTTTCATAAAACTAGAATAATCCTAAAATTTGTACAGAGGATCCTGGGGATTTGTGCAAAGGATCCTGAATAGCCAAACTGATTATGAGAAAGAAGAACAAAGCTGAAGGTATAACACTCCCTGATTTTAAACTACACTACAAGTCTACAGTAATCAAAATTGTACGGTAATAGCACAAAAACAGACACAGATCAACAGAACAGAGAGCCCAGAAATAAATCCATATTTATATGGTCACTTAATCTATGACAAAGGAGACAAGAATATACAATGCAGAAAAGACAGTCTCATCAACAAATGGTGATGGGAAAACTAGACAGCTACATGCAAAAGAATGAAACTGGACCACTAGCTTACACCATCTACAAAAATCAACTCAAAATGGATTAAAGACTTGAACATAAGACCTGAAAACCACAGAACTCCCAGAAGAAAACATAGGCAGTAACTTCCCTGACAACAGTCTCAGCAATATTTTTTTGGATCTGACTCCACAGGCAAGGGCAATGAAACCAAAAATAAACAAATGGGACTACATCAAACTAAAAAGCTTGTGCACAGCGATGGAAACCATCAATGAAACAAAAAGGCAATCTACTGAATGGGAGAGGATATTTGCAAATCTAGTAAGGGGTTAAGATCCAAAACATATAAAGAACTCATGTAACTCATTATCAAAAAACCCCAAACAGGGCTTCCCTGGTGGCACAGTGGTTGAGAGTCCGCCTGCCGATGCAGGGGATATGGGTTCGTGCCCTGGTCCGGAAAGATCCCACGTGCCGCGGAGCCGCTAGGCCCGTGAATGGCCTGGGGAGGGAGACACGATAAAACACATTTGGTCAATCAGTCTTACTGAACAGAAGTCCAGTTTTTCGTCTCACTGACACCCAATGATCCTGTATCCCCAGATAACTCATTTTTCTGAAGTCAACACATTCTCCATTGCTCGTGGAGATCGCCCTGCCCCTAGCCCTGTGCCAGGAGCTCCTGACTTACAGGAGTTCCTGTCTGGCCTGCGCCTTGCTGCCCTCAAGGACTTGACTGAGGCCTGGAGAGAATGATTTACAGGAGGAAACAAAAAGCCGATAATAGCAGTGAGAAGCCCTCCCATCCACACAGCACTTGTCCAATTTCAGAGAGCTTTCATATCCACGATCTCATATCATAGCCATAGATAATCAAAGGATAGGTAGTTTGGTGCTGACCAAAGTCAAAATCAGGACACTGCTCTGTCCCAACAGGGAAACATGTTTGAAATCAGGACTATGAACCCTCATGCTCATGGTACTTGTAACTTCTTGTTTGTCTCTTTTATCTGCAGGTCCAGTGACAACTTTCTTTGCCAGGGGAGATGGAAGTGGGCTGTTAGATTGGTGCTGAAGGGAAGAAGTTTGGAGGGAGGGCCCCAGGTGGGCAGCGTACTTCCAAGGGAGTTACTGAGCCTTCTTTTTCCTCCTCCTCCTCTTATACAGATCCAAGTTTGGAATAAAGAAAGCTGCTTCTCTGAGAACACTTACCAGTGCTCAGCTTGGTCCAAGGATAAGAAGAGAGTCAGAAACAAGTAATTCTGAACATGTTAGTGGAGAATTCTCCTAAAGTCCCAAGCCAAAGTCTGTTTCATTGTCTGGGTTGGAAAGTGAGATAGATTCATTTATGGATTTCTGCCAGCACTCTCAGGAAGAGGCTGGATGGCTTTGGGGTGTATACAGACATGTATGCATACATGTGGTGGAGGAGACTGTCTGATTTGAGGCATCTAGGAGGAGACAGATGTGTGGGTGCACACACACCTTCCCCAGAATCTTCCCAAATCAGTAGCTGAGGTGTCGGAGCTTTCATAATTAGAGAGTCATACCTTTGGATTATTTATGGCTCCCTGTCAACATATCTGGAATACATGTGCCCTTGTTACCACGTATATTATCACATAAATTTCAAAACTCAAACTTCCCCAGCATCTGATCTGTATCCTCAAATTGTGCTCCTTCCCCACCTTCCCATTCCTGCTCTGTTGAGAATCTCAGATAGACTCCCGTTTACTTTCTGTGGTTTGTATTAGGACATAGTTTGTCTTTTCAAATACATCACTATATGTCAAATAAGCTCTTTCCAATCATGTACACCATAATATTTGCAAGGGATTAAAACACATCAATTTGTGTAATTCCATGAGTTCATAATGATACTAAAAATTTAAAAAAAGTTGATTGGTCAACATTAGAAGATCCAGTGAATTGACTCCTTGTGTTGAAAATTAGTAAATGAAGGGAGAGAATCAAGCATTTCTTCTGCTTTTCCTATACAAACAGTACCACTGGGTAAGCAAAATTTAGGGGAAGGAAAAGCTTGCTTTCATAGAAATAGTCCAGCAAGTAAGTGAAGAAGAAATGATAGAATTAGAATATCACCTCATGATAGAATTAGAATGTGACCTCTAATGAATTAACGAATTTAGACATTGACTACCAATGACTGGTAACATCACAAAATGAAAGGCAACCAGATGGTATACGCCTCTTGATGGAAGTATAAAATATCAGCTATCATGAAATCTGATCAAAGTTCTAAATCCCACAATGTATTCGCGAGAAACACAGAGAATAGCAGAACATGTTCAACTAACAGTGTAAAAAAAAAAGACGACATTTATGAGACAATCAGAAATCTGAATACTGACTGGTTACATGATGATATTAAATAATTGTTATCATCTTTTTTTAGGTGAAATAGTGCCATTGTAGCTATGTTAAAGAAAGAACCCTTATCTTTTAGATATTTAGAAATAAATATTTACAGATAAAATAATACAATGTCTGGGATTTGCTTCAAAAATAATACAGGGGCGGGAGTTAGGGGTAGTGGGTGGGCATATAAATGAAACAAGATGGCCTTGCATTGAAGCCAAGGGATGGGAACATGGGAGTGCATTATACTCTTTTGTCTACTTTTGTATATACTTGAAATTTTCCAAAGAAAAAGTTTTTAATAAAGAAAAACTAACACTTTTCTGAATATTCTGACCATCTTGTCTTAAGGGACAGCCACCGCCCTCCCACCCCTTGAGATCGTTATCCTAGGGAGTCTCCCCGAATTGAAATACCCAAGTAACATTAATTCATCAGCCTCTCTTTACAAACTAGTATAAAAGATTATTTCCTGGATTGTTTTTACCCCTGAAAATACTGAGTCCCTGAGGGCAAAGGGCAAAGAAAACCCTGCAGGATGGAAAAGGAAGGGCTGAGCATGGGAAGAAGAAAGGGAAGAACAAATTTTGCCTTTATTACAATTTTCCCAGGGCCTTCACTAGTTGGCACATGCATCTTCTTTGTGTGGGTTTTACTAAGAGAACTTTCACTGGAGGCATGAAAAATATGTTTAAATTGCGAAGTCTCAGGTTAAAATTTCACAAAGCATCCCCTTTTATGTTGTCAAAGGCTAATATAAATATTTTCAGAAGCGGGCTCAGTGAGCCAATGATGAGACCACTTGGGTGGAGCTAGGGCACAGTTGTGTCTGAACCTGGGAACAGTCTAGACCTGTCCATAGGACTACAATGACATGGAAAGCAGGAGAGAGTAAAGAGTCACATCAAGTGCTCATGAGTATAGCTTTTTATAGCAGATCTCTGGAAGAACACCAAGAAACTGGTTGCCTCTGGGGAGGGAAGCTGGGGCACTTGGAATAGGGTGGGAGGAGAAAAAACATTGTAGGACTTTATCGTCATAGCCAGGTTATACTGTGGTTAGTGCCTTAGTATGTATGATGAGATTTGCAAGCAGCCTTTTGTTTACGTAAGTGACTGTACTTTTTATGTTGAAATGAGACAGGAGACAGATGTGTGTTTGTTTCTGGGTTCCTTGGCTGGGCCATCAGCTGGCACTACCTGCTGTTTGCATATTTTCTTGATCCTCCCTCCCCCTTGCCTCCCTGCCCCACCCTAAGCTCCCAGAATCTAATTAGGAGTAGATGGTCCCCAGAAGGAGAAAACTAGGATTTGAATAGTTGTAGTGTGACTTGTATAGGTGTGACATGGTATTGGACAAAGGTCCAGTTCTCTCACAGTCGTCTAATAGCAGAGGCAGTGAACACTATCTTTGATGGCTCCTATTTTACCTTAAATATTCAGGTGAATTCTGTGGTTTATGATTGACATTGTAAGTTACTATTAGAAACAAAGTGCCTCTGTGTTTATGCTGTGGTTTTTGTTTTGTTTTGTTTTTTCGGTACGCGGGCCTCTCACTGTTGTGGCCTCTCCAGTTGCGGAGCCTTGCGGAGCCCAGGCTCCGGACGCACAGGCTCAGCGGCTATGGCTCACGGGCTTAGCCGCTCCGCGGCATGTGGGATCTTCCCAGACCTGGGGCACGAACCCGGGTCCCCTGCATCGGCAGGCGGACTCTCAACCACTGCGCCACCAGGGAAGCCCTATCCTGTGGTTTTTAAGTATCCCTGCACACTCTGCCTGTCTCTAGAGTATTAAGTCCAGTTGCGCTGTTTTTTCCCTCTTTGTTTATTGAGGTTATTATTTACTTGCATTAAAATGTACCAATTTTAAAGGTACAGTTTGATTAATTTCGGTAATTGTATACAAGGTGTAACCACCACCACGACCCAGATATAGAAAAGTTACTTACCCTTTAAAAGTTTTCCATCCCAATTTGCCCCAATTCAGTTTTGAGACACTTTATTGAGTTTTACTGCTTTCTGTAACATCGACTCTCCGGGTGATTTAGGAAAGTCACTTTACCTCTCTGGATGTGTTTTTGCTTTTATAACATGAAAAGTGCCAGAACAAATTTGTTACCAAGGGCCCTTGCAATCCTTTCAGAAAATGAGGGGGTAGGGTAAAGGGCGGGAATCTCAGCCTTGCGTCCTCATTCTTCACATGGCACACGCATGTGGCAGATCCTAGTGGGAAAAGCCTGTGCTCGCATCAGAGAGAATTAGGTTTCCATCTCCTCTCTTGCTAGTGTGTATGTAACCTTTTGTAAGCATCAGCTTTCTCATCTCCAATATCAGGCTTATTAACAAGGCCTATTTGTTTACTGTTGTTGTGAGGATGAACTGAGATGCACCGGCAGCCTTAAATGTTAGTTGGTATTTGTATTATGGCATAATATAAAGGCACTGCATTCAACCATCTCAGTCACTACACGTTTATGCAGGCTGATTCTCACAGCCAAAACAGACGCACAAAGTACACCCACCCATTTACCCACCTGGGGAAGCCCGAAGCCTCCCTGCCTGCCTTCCTTACGGGGCTCAGAGAAAAGCTGCGCATGCGTGCACGTGCTTCCAAAGAGCCTCGCTAGGGGGCGGAATGGGAAACAGGAAGTTCTAACGCCTGTCGTACAAGCGCGACGTAAAGCGGGTCTGCTTTATGGCACCCTGCTTCCGCCGTAAAGCGCCGTTGGCAAGCCCGCGTGAGTGGGTTGACGAGACTACTTCCGGGTGCAAAACGCGATTCTTGGAGGTTGGCTGAATTGCCGTCTTCCCCATGGGCAAACGCGGGAGCCGGAGCCGGAGCCAGAGCCAGCTGCTCAGCTCCCTAACTAAAAAGCAGAAGAAGCAGAAATCCCTTAGATAAGGGATTTCGGCGAGGAGCATCCCTTCTATGACACGTATGGAGAGGCAAGGCTGGGACCGGCGCTGCCGGCGTCCTTTCCCGGTGGGAGCCCGCGTGTCCCCGCGTTTGGTCCGCCGGTGCCCCGGGGGTAGTGACAGGGCAGCTCCCGCCGCGTCCCACGCTGCCCCGGCGCCGGCCTAGCTCGCCCGGGGATCCTGACGGCTTCCCGCCTGAGATGGGGTTCTTCACCGGACTTCCTACCCTTTGTTGAGCCTGTAGTTTTATGCTAGACGGCACGCCTCCCGTGTGGCGACTGGGCGGAGATTTTATAAGCTTGTTTTCGTTTTATATGCTTTTAAAGAATTGCTTGGGGGCTTCCCTGGTGGCGCAGTGGTTAAGAATCCGCCTGGCAATGGAGGGGACAGGGGTTCGAGCCCTGGTCCAGGAAGATCCCACATGCCGCGGTGCAAGTAAGCCCGTGCGCCACAACTATTGAGCCTGCACTCTAGAGCCCGCGAGCCACAGCAGCTGAGCCAGGGTGGTGCAACTACTGATGCCCGCGAGCCTAGAGCCCCTGCTTTGCAACAAGAGAAGCCACCGCTCGCCGCAACTAGAGAAAGCCCGGGCGCAGCAACGAAGAGCCATAGCAGGCAAAAATAAATAAATTAAATAAGTTAAAAAAAATAGAATTGCTTGGGACCCTCGACATCACCTATGTATTCAGTGACCATGAGGAAACTAATGTTTGGGTAGTTGTGGGTTCCTCTATAAGTGTCCAGACTCTCAGTTATGATCTTAGTGCTCATCCCACCCCTTTGGGCTGCTTTATCAACAGTTAGAGGGATAATCTACTTAAGGAATTTGCTAGAAAAGGTGAACCCCGAGGGCTTGTATTTGCCAAAATTTCCCATCTTTTGGATGAGAGCCTGTTACTGTGTGACTGTAGTATTTGTCATGTGGTCTTGTTAGACCTTTTCATTCGTCTATTATTATCTATTTGGCATATCCTTACAAAACCTGTCCAAATGCATATGGAGTTTTTAACTTGACAATAGATATAATGTATTTATAACGGTATAGTCTGTCATGTTCATTTAAAGTTGTATCATTAGGCTTTTCCTAATTGCTACATACTAGCAGTTAAAGTTTAACATTGCCTGTTTCTTCTCAGGGTTTCCAGAAAGGAAGCAAAACCACAGACTTGTCAACTGGTAATGCTTTATACCTTCTTTATGATAGTAGATTCTGGACGGTTACTTTTAAGATTATATATGGTAATAATGTTTGGCTACATTTCCACTCTTTCTGATTTTAGATGTAAGCTATATTTTAGTAATATTGCTTAGTTTTAAGTGCAGATGTCTGTTAAGATGCCATTGTGATAACTAATATAGTATAGAGTAGGAAACTGTCCTGAGAGAGTAGCCTGTTAGAACCTGTTAAGGAGGCTTACCAGAGGGCTCTTGGTGAATCCTAAAAGGGAATGTTATGTTTGCTTAACATAAAATAGAGTGCAAAATCATCAAAGGTCTTATTTCATTACCACGGACTCAGAAATAAAGTACACTTTTTTGTTGTAAGTTTTCCTGTTGCTCCTTTAAAGGTGCCAAGTGGCTGACACATAGGTTAGATCGCCTTATAACCTAAAGCTCCATGTGTTTAGTTTGCTGTCTTCCCACGTAGAACATTAGCAGTTCAAAGAAGAGGAAGAGCTTCTAGAATCATAGCTAGATTAGCTGTTTTAAACAAATTTGGTGCTAGGTTTGGTTGAATAGATAGGATTGCATATTTGCAGAAAAGCTGGTTTTTATTTAGAAAAGTCTGAACTTGGTTCCACTGTGGGCCTGATGATAGTCGTGGGGTAGCAACAAGAACAATATAATTTTTGTTTTTAAAATCCCCATTTTCCTTTTAGTCAGAGGGTTTAGATACTTCCAAGTTCTGAAAGTGAAGCATAGAGTGAACCAGAACAAGTTTCTGGTTACAACAGACTACTTGCCACGTTAAAGGATGTTTCCAAGGAAGATGAGGAGGAGGAAGAGGAAGAAGACAGTGTTATAGATGAGACAGAAATGAATCTTGAAGACGGCGATAGTGACATTGTTGTGGAGGAAGAGACGGCAGTAGAGTCTACTGACATGCGGAAGAGTAAGTGTCTTTGATGTGGGTTTATCATCTTTGCAGGGACCACAGACAGATTGCCCCAGGGGCAGGGTGCCTTGTACCATAGAGCTGGGTGAAAGCACATGGATTCAAAGCAGAGATTCTTAACATTGTTGGGCTCTGTGATATCTTCAAGAATCTGATGAAAACACAGGACCCTCTGGCCATAAAAATGCAGAAATGACGTTTTTGCTTATGATTTCCAGGATTTCATCAATCCTACTTCAAATTCCCCTGATTGAGAGGAAAGGGAACATAATTCTGTTTTTGTAATGGTCTCAATTTATGAAAGAGATGATTGTTCCTGCCTTAGAGGAACCAAGTTTAGTGGAAGATAGACATAAAATATACAAAACTTTTCAAGCATCAAATCTGAATGGAACCGATAAATATAAGGTGTTAAAGAGGTGCAAAGTGGTCACATGCTGCCAGGGTACATGAGGGGAGGCTTCAGAGAAGAGCTGGGATTGAAAGCTTAAAGGAACTCTGTCTCACTCGAACATCTAGGTGACTATTTTTTTAAAAATTATTATTAATTTATTTATTTTTGGCTGCATTGTGTCTTTGTTGCGGTGCGCCGGCTTCTCACTGTGGTGGCTTCTCTTGTTGTGGCGCACGAGCTTAGTTGCTCTGCGGCATGTGGGATCTTCCCAGACTAGGGCTTGAAACCACGTCCCCTGCATTAGCAGGCGAATTCTTAACCACTGTGCCACCAGGGAAGTCCCCATAGGTGACTTTTTAATTTAACTTTAAAATCAACTTTATTGAAGTATGAATTACATTCAACAAGGTGTACCCATTTTAAGTATGTAATTTGATGAGTTTTGACAGATGTGTCTGTCTATATTGTCATCGCCAAAGTCAAGATACAGAACACTTCCAATACCTGCAAAAAGTTCCTTCTTGTCCTTTTACAGCCAGTTTCCCAGGCCTGGCATCAGGCAACCACTGACATGCTTTCTTTCACTATGTATTAGTGTTTTCTATTCTAGAAATTCATTTGAATGGAAGCACACAATAAGTACCCTTTTGCATGTGGCTTCTTTGGCTCCTCATGTTGTTGTGACTCATCCGTGTAGTTCATATTAGTAATTCATTTCTTTTTATTACTGGAATAGTAGTCCATTGTCTGAATATATCTGGGTAACTTTTTATATTCTGTTATCTTAATGCCTATTTGCCTTACTGTATTTTTGTCTCTACTTTAAGGTGTCACACACCATTCTTAGTATTTTCATTCATCACTTGTACTCGGATAAAAAAATCATTGCCTCAGACTTAGGGACTTTTTAAATTTTGTTGGTTTTCCATTTTTCTATCATGTTTTAGGTTTTTAAAAATGAAAAGTTTGGTTTTTTAAATTATAAAAGTAATATATATTTACTGTAAAAATTTAAGAGGGTAATATAGTTAACGTATATCTCCTCCACCCTGGGATGAACACCTTTAACATTTTATAGAACCTTCCAGGCTACTTTTTTATGGATATATGAGTGAATATATATTTGTGTGTATGTGCATAATGGCCTCATACATTTCTGTAAGTTACTTTTTTCTTTAATGATATAACGTGTGTAACTGTGGGTTCACATTAGCTTAATCACATAGTATATTCCATTGTAAATAATATGTGGTAATTTAATTAGTACCCCTTCGATAGAAATGACGAAATCATTTTTTCTAGTTATTTGTTATATCAACGCTGATTTGAACATCTTTACATGTACTAGGTCAGCAGTCAAGCTCGGTTTTGAAACTTATGTCTTCTACCTGAATTTGCTTAAAAGTAAATGATAGCCTAAGGAATTAGATTTCATTTGTCAACAGAAGTGTAATTATATTTATGAGTAGTAAATAATTTTACAAAATGTTTTATCAAAACTGCAGATGCGGCCTTACCTGCTGACCCTAAGGGAAAAGATGGGCACGGGCCACCTGGCACAGCAGAGGAATCCCCAGAGGAGTTTACAGATGCAAAACATGAGTCACTCTTTAGCCTAGAAACCAAGTTTCTCGAAGAGGAAAGAGGAGGCAACTGTTCTCTGAAAGCATCACAAGGTCAGAGCACAGCTCATGTTGTTTGAATTCAGCTGGTGCTTAGTATGGGTGGTTGTGGTCTAATACCTGTTAAATCTCTTGTTATTGGAATGAGCAGTAATAGAAACAGATAGTTTAGCAGCTAGATGTAGAGCTGGAAAGAAATGCTTCTCCGAGATCTTTTGTGTTTTTCAGGGTTAGGCAGTGTTGCGAGTGGGCGTGGCTGTTCATGAGGACAAACAGTTGAACAATGATAGCAGGGAAGGCCAGTTCCTCAAAGCTCACGATCCACAGCTGGGGTCAGGGGAAGACTTCTGATTTTCTTCCCCAAGCAGGGAAGGGAGAGAAAGAGGAGAAAAGTACTTTGCATTTTTCTGTCTATCCTTCACTTGCTCTTCCTTACTGGAGCAGTAATTTTACAGATTTGTGAGACCTGGCAGTGGCTAATCTGATTGGTCCTTATTACTAGGAAGCACCTCAGAAGCCAGAAAGCTCCACCCTGTCTCCCCAGTCTCTCTCTTTATTTTTGGCTGCATTGGGTCTTTGTGGCAGTGTGTGGGCTTCTCACGGTGGTGGCTTCTCTTGTTGTGGAGTGCAGGCTCTAGGCACGCGGGCTTCAGCAGTTGTGACACGCAGGCTCAGCAGTTGTGACACATGGGCTCAGTAGTTGTGGCTCACTGGCTCTAGAGCTCAGGCTCTGTAGTTGTGGTGCATGGGCTTAGTTGCTCCACGGCATTGGCAGGCGGATTCTTTTTTTTTTTTTTTTTTTTTGCGGTACGCGGGCCTCCCACTGTTGTGGCCTCTTCCGTTGTGGAGCACAGGCTCTGGACACGCAGGCTCAGTGGCCATGGCTCACAGGCCCAGCCGCTCTGCGGCATGTGGGATCTTCCCGGACCGGGGCACGAACCCGTGTCCCCTGCATCGGCAGGCGGACTCTCAACCACTGCACCACCAGGGAAGCCCGGCAGGCGGATTCTTAACCACTGTGCCACTGGGGAAGTCCCCATAGGCGACTGTTTAATTTAACTTTAAAATCAACTTTATTGAGGTATGAATTACATTCAACAAGGTGTACCCATTTTAAGTATATAATTCGATAAGTTTTGACAAATGTGTATATTTATATTGTCATCGCCAAAGTCAAGATACAGAACACTGGGCCATGCCTCTGTCCCCATGACTGTTACTTAGACAAGCCTGTGGTAGGCTGAGGCAGGGCTTTGCTGTCTCTCAGGTCCTGTGTCTTAGCCTGTGCCTGGGTGGGCACGTCAGGTTGGTCTCATTCTGGGTCCTGACTGCCTTTTTTGGTCCCAGTGCCATTCTTCAACCAGCGGTGCCACTGAAGTTGAAATTTTAATCCTCATTTGGTTCTGTTAGCTATTCTAGACAAGAGGAAGAAGTAGCAGGTAGAATTTGGGCAAAAACCGCGTTCTGAACTCAAAAAAAGTTAAAAAAAAAAACCCTGGAGGAAACATTAGGAGGCTTGACTATCCTAAAGTTTCTCTGGTTGTTTGGTCTGTACTGATATATTATCACCTAGAATTCTTATTTCCTATTGTTCACCTTTATCTTAGGTCTTAATATAAGGTGCACTGCATTTGAAGTTTTACTACCTGGGTCCCTGAATGGGTCATTTAACTTTGCTTCTTACATGAGTGGGGCTGGAAGAGAAGGTTGGGTGGCCAGTGCAGAGCACTGACCCTGCCATTTTGATCATTTGTTCACCTCAGTTGAGTGTTGAGCATTTACATTTGTCTTCCAGTGCAGGTTAAAACAGACGTGGTACCTGCCCTCAGGGATCTTGCAGTCTAGTTAGGTGAGGTAGGACATGCACATATATGTGTTGGTGTGGATAACTGAGGGCAGGGTGGGGCGCTTGAGAGAAAGTGATGACTGTCTATAGGGGACCAGAGATGGCTTCTTTGGAGCCAGAACTGTGCCTGACACAGTAGGCTCTTGGGAAATAGTTATTTATTGTGAGTCAGGGGGTAACATTCAACAGATACTATTTGGATATATAGAAATGCGGTGAACAAGAGGATAGAATTTTCAGTTAAAGGAAGGAAAGCCACAGTGGCAGAAGAATTTGAGAGCCATGTAATTCAAAAATTACATTAGAGAGGTAGGTTAGAGGTGTATGTTGAATTTCAGTCCAAGAAGTTTCTTCAAAGGTTTTTGAGGTGGGGAATAATGTGATTAAAGAAATGCTTTAGGGAGATGAACCTGTCAGAAACTTTTAAGCTCTGGACTGGGATAAATGATGGGGAAAGTTGATGGGGAAAAAGATGAATTAACATCATGAAAACAGGATGTCATTCACAGGGGAAGACTGGAAAATCCCTGTCATTTGCCCTAAGTGTTCTAATATTCTTTATTTCTGAATTAGATCCATTTGCACAACATGTAAACAAAGAACTGAAAGAAAAAGAAATCCAGGCTGTTGCCACAAATCCCAAAACTACCCACCAGCTAAAAGTAAGCAGTGGTCTTGGGTTTTAGTGGTCTCCCTGAATGTATGATACACACCCGTGGCAGATGGCTTGATAGGGAGCAAGATAGAGGAAGACTGGAAGAGCCCAGTAAGGCACAGGCATAGCTAGAAAAGGCACTGGGAAGCTGGAAGGTGGGGACCAATAAGATAAGAATGCTTTGGAGACAGGTACACCAGGGTTTAGACCAACGTCTGCAAGGGGCTATCTCATGACCTAAGGCAAGTTAATCTACCTTTTTAATCTTCACTGTTCTCATCTGTTAGAGGGGGACAGTAATGCCTGCATCAAAATAAAGTAATTTAGTTTACTGGAAGACATGTACAAAGTGTTCAGTCAGACAGTAGCTACTGCTGTTCATTTGTTTGAAATATCTGAGATAAGTTCACACCTAAATTATTCAGTATGGAGCAGTTTTTGCTTCTTTTTTCGGTGATTTTTTTTTTCACCACTGATGCTATTCATAAGAATTGGTCATCCTTGTTTCATTGAAATTTTTATTGAGGTAATAATTATAGATGCAGTTGTAAGAAATAATACAAGGGTATCCCATGTGCCCTTTGCCCGCTTTCCCCCAATGGTACCATCTTACAAAACTGTAGTACAATATCACAAGTAGGAAATTTCCACTGATACAACCTACCTGTCTTATTCAGATTTCCTCACTTTTGCTCCTGCTCCTTTGTGTTATTTAGTTCTATACTGTTTTATCACGTGTAGGTTGCCCTGGCCACCACCACAGTCAACATACAGAGCATTTCCAGCACCATCAAGATCCCTCCTCTTCCCTGGTGCCATTTTATAACCACACCCACCTCCCTTCCCCCATTCCTAACCCTTGGTAACCGCTAATCTGTTCTCCATTTCTATAATTTTGTTATTTCAAAAGCGTTATATAAATAAAATCATACAGGTTGGCTTTTTTTCACGCAGCATAATTCCTTGGAGATTCATCCCAGTTGTTGGCATATATCAATAGTTAATTCTTTTTTATTGCAGAGGTCATCCTTTCTTTATTGCTAAGATCAGCAGTTTTGTGACAGTGCAAAAATTCCCAAACTGGTATTCCACAAAATACTATTCTTTTCAATTCTAATATATGTCTCCCCCCAAAAAAAAAAATCCAAAACAACAACAAAAACCTTGTTCCACGTCCAAGTAAATTTGGAAAACTCTGGGTCAAACGAAGTGGAACGGAGTCCTTGTTACAGGACTCAGCAGAACCTTTAGTGTCCGATCTGCATGTGACTCTCCCTGAGGGGGATTAGGTTTTGTGGTGGTTACCGAAGTTATTTGACCGTTGGGCCCCCTTTTCTTTTGTCTAGAGTAAATTTTGACTTCCTACAGTGTGGTCCACAGGACAGTTTGTGACCCACTGATCTAGTGAAGAGCTCACAAGGTTTCTAAAGTCAGAAACCTTGGGGTCTAACCCTTAGTTCTGTTCTCCTGTTTGTCTGAATCCTATAACCTCTGAACCTCAGCATTTCCTAAACTGCAAGAAGAGCATTATAGTGTTTAGCTTGTAAGGTTGTTGTGAGGATAAAGTGAGAGGATCTGTAAAAGGATCTGTGAAAGGCCTTGGTAAATTATAAAGCACTATATGAATGTAAGGTAGTATAATTCATTTCTAACTTAGTTCTTGATCATTTCTCCCACAGTGGCCCATCCTGGGCCAGCTTGCCTTTTCATCCAGGTTTCAACAGTTGGAAACCTTTAAACCCCCAAAGGACATTGACTTAAAGTCACTTCATCTCCAGAAGCCTCTGGAATCCACCTGGATCAAGACCAACAGCCAGTTCCTCTCTGGTCCCCCAAATTCAAGTAGCCCCTTCACACCCCTCCAGAAAGAGCTCTTCTTAATTATGAATTCTTACCGGGACCTGTTCTACCCAGAAAGGACTGCCCTGAAGAAAGGGGAAGAGATCCGCCACGTGTACTGCCTGCATGTGATAAATCACGTTCTCAAAGCCAATGCCCAGGTGCTTGCCAACAACAGCAGATGCCGAAGCCAGAAACTTGGGTTGGGTGATGATGATGACTTCAGGGACCAAGGGCTAACGAGGCCCAAGGTGAGTGGCAGCAGCAGAACTTTGCCCTCAGGGAGGCTGTAAGGCTCTAACATATGGGTCCTGGCACTTAGCAGGTTCTCAGACGGTTTAATGATTGGAATCATGAATGAGTCCAAGAATGAGCATATTAGATAGGCCAGGTAATGTCACAGCAGTGCTGCAGACAGCTCAGTGGACCGTCTCTAACAGCAGATGTAACTGGAAAGTGGAGTAGGAGGTACCTCCATGATAATTCTCTCCTTAAAGATAAACCCTGATCCTACATAAGTAACACTCCACTATAAATGTCTTCTTTGTGATTGTCAGAGCTGGATGGGACCTTAAGGAGCCTTTTATTCAATCCCTACATATTACACCTGTGGACAGAGACCCAGATTCGTAGAGGACCTTGCTAAAGAGAACCAGAGAAAAAGTAGCAGAGACAGGACTAGAACCAAGGATTCTCTTCACTAAGCCACATAAATATGTAAACCTTGGAAAACAAAATCCCTGTTTTGGCATTGTATCCTTATTACTGCTTAAAGTGATGATTACATTTATGTGGCTCATAAGCCTAAGCTCCAGTGGACTGGGAGCTTACGTCGTTGAATTCTGTCTACATTTTTCATGATGTGCTGGAGCTAGATACTGTGCCACCCATACCCCCTTACCCCTTAGCCTCTGTGTCTATATTGAAGAAGCCTCATCTTCTTAGATTCTTCTCATTGGGCTTAATAGGATTTTAGGATTTTGATACTGATATGGCTCTTAGAGATTTCTTAGTCCAACCCTCTTGTTTGATAGTTGGGGAAACCAAAGCCTAGACACTTACTTAGTGTGACAGCCGGGACAGTAACTTGGCCCTCTTCAAAACTGATCCATCATCCCTGCACTGTACCAAACTGAATCACTACACCCCTCTGGCTGTGCTGGTTGCCTTTCTGAGAAACTATCTCAGAATCTTGAACATCAGGATAATAAGATTATCTGTTTCCATTTAGAATTGCAAAATAGAATATGAGGTAGATTACCCATGAATCACATTCAGAATTTGGTGAACTGCCTGATCTGACTGGGGTTATATCCATTGACTGTATTGTTTACACAAGGGTAGTTAGAAGGTAATCATTTGTTAAGCATCTTCTGTTTTTTTCCTCAACAGTTAAAATTGAGCACTTTTGGAAATGTTTGGAAAACTGAATCCTATATTTCCCATTGAAATATCATCTTATTTCAGAAATCCTTTATCATCATTTCTGAAAAATGTACTAGGAAATGTACTAGAAAAGTAATGATGCTTTAGTCCTTTCCTTACTAACTTTATTCTCTACTTAATACATCTAATTCATTTGTTCAGCATATTCCTTGGGTCTTACGGATCAAAATACTGAACTAAGTTCTGTGGGAGACAGAAATGAGTAACATTTCTTGTCCTCAAAGAGCTTTGTGTGTTTATGCCCTTGGGTTTTTGCTAATGGACACCTCTGTTAACGGCATTGACTTACCTCAAAGAGTATTTCTGGGCTTCCCTGGTGGCGCAGTGGTTGAGAGTCCGCCTGCCGATGCAGGGGACACGGGTTCGTGCCCCAGTCCAGGAAGATCCCACATGCCGCGGAGCGGCTGGGCCCGTGAGCCATGGCCGCTGAGCCTGCGCGTCCGGAGCCTGTGCTCCACAGCGGGAGAGGCCACAACAGTGAGAGGCCCGTGTACCGCAAAAAAAAAAAAAAATTCTACATTCTGCTTAAGAATTAACCCCTCCCCCACCCCAAGGAGCCATGAGATTGAAGTCCATAGGACATGGTGCTGTGGGTCGGAAAGATGCTCAGTCTTCAGTACTGAGCCAGGTCCTATGTAAAGGGGGTGACACGGATGTGGTCCTTGGCCAGGGGCTGTGGAACGGAGGGCTCCTTAGGTCCCCAGCAGGCTCACCTCGAGCTGTCCTTCCTTCCCCTTGCCCCTCCAAGGCTGCCCATCACTCCCTCCACAGGTGCCGATAGTGGTGCCATTCCGGGAAGCTGCTTTGCGGGTGGTACAGCTCTTCATCAGTCTTCTTGAGGGCGACAGCAAGAAGAAAATAATTGTAAGCAACAAAAAGAGGTTTAATGGAGAGTATGGCTCAGATCCCAAGGAGAGACCACCCAACCTGAAGAGGCCTGAGGATTATGAAGCTGTATTTGTCGGCAACATCGATGACCACTTCAGGACTGGTAATTCCTCCTTGTCAAAACTGAGACCCTGAGGGACCTGAGGTGTGAGGTGCACATAGCTGGAAGCTAGAAGCCTGGAATTAGGCATTCTTTCAGAGGGTCACTGTCTCAGCCTCCTAGCAGAACCAGGACGCATTTGAGACCACTCGTCTGCCAGGGGAGAGTCTTGCCTTGGCTAATGGGGTACATACTTGGCTAATGGGATGGAGTGTCTGTGAAGGCATGTATGAAAGGCACCTGCATGTTTATAACAAATGTCTCAGCATGCCTATAGCTGGTAGCTCACAGTCAATGCTACAGGGCTTCTTGGGGGAGTTGGAGCTGATGGGGCTGGGTGGGTCAGTCTGGGGAAGATGAATAAACTAGAGCATCTGTACGTAATGGACTTCCCTCCTGCCTGCCATGTGGAGTGCCCACACCTGAATTATCTCCACTCTGGACTTACTGACTCCCACCCAGCTTTGCACATTTTTGCTTGTTTGTCATTCAGCTCCCATGTACTTGGTTGCTTGTTCATTGAAAAAGTTCCTGGAAAATATTTATTAGTCACGTATGCCCATTTACCACTTATTAAGCATCTACTATGTGCCAGGCACTGTTAAGCTGGAGATATGGAATTAAAAGTTACTGTTAAGCAAGTCCAGCCTTAAGACAAATCAGACAGTATGGGATGAGATGTCTTACGGTTAGAGGATAGTGGGTGTTCTAGTTAAAAGTATTTAAAGCAAATATCCTTACTCAAAATGGGCTCAGGACTGTTAGGGAAGGCCTTCTGTTGGAGGTACCATCCATACTAAGTTGAAACCTGAGTCAGATTTAGCCAGGTACAAAGTGGAGCGATGAGAGTGGAAGAAAAAGTTTCAGACAGGAAATGGCAAGTGTGGAGGCATCAGGGTGAATAAACCGGCATGACTTAGGATTCAGAGGCTTTAGCATGGCCAGAGTGTGCAGTGCAAGGGGATTAGAGCTTATGGTTAGTTTTAAACATATGCAGGCGGCCAACAAGGAGCTGATAAATCAGTCTTTTGTTTAATTGATATATAATTGACATATTAGTTTCAGGTGTACAACATAGTGATTCAATGTCTATATACCTTACAAACTTATCGCAGCAATAAGTAAAGTTACCGTTTGTCACCATACAAAGTTAATGCAATATTATTGACTATATTCCCCATGGCATACATTGGATCCCTGTGACCTGTTCACTTTATAACTGGAAGTTTTATACCTCCTGATCTCCCCCATCCATTTTGCCCACCCTCCAACCCCGCCCTCCCTGCTGGCAACCACCAGTCTGTTCTCTGTATCTATCCGTCTGGTTTTTTGTTTTTTAGATTCCACATATAAGTGAAGTCACATGCTGTGGATATTTGTCTTTGTCTGACTTATTTCACTTACTGTGATACCCTCAAGGTCTATCCTTGTTGTCGCAGATGGCAAGATTTCATTCATTTATGGCTGAGTAATATTCCATTGTGTGTGTGTGTGTGTGTGTGTGTGTGTGTGTACCCACCACATCTTTATCCATTTGTCATCTGTGGACACTTAGGCTGCTTCCATATTCCATATTTTGGCTATTATAAATGTTTCACTGAACGTAGGAGTGCATATATCTTTTTGAATTAGTGGGTTTTTTCTTTGGATAAACACCCAGAAGTTGAATTGCTCAATTGTATGGTGATTCTATTTTTAATTTTTGAAGAACATCCATACTGTTTTCCATAGTGGCCGCACCAATTTACATTTCCACTAACAATGCACACGGGTTCCCTTTTCTCCACATCTTTGCCAGCATTTGTTATTTCTTGTCTTTTGGATAAGACCTATTCTGACAGGTTTGAGGTGATATCTCATTGTGGTTTTTTTTCTCTCTGTGCTTTGGTTAATAGCAACTTATAATACATGGTGGCTGTAAGAATTTATAACTCCAAAATCACAGCCTATCATTTTATATTATTTCATTTTGATCACAGCACTTACTAGCCACCTGATACATTCTTCTTTTTTTTTTAAATTGGAGTAGGTATAGTTGATTTACAATGTTGTGCTCATTTCTGCTGTATGGCAGTGACTCAGTTATACACATATATACATCCTTTTTTATATTCTTTTGCATTACGACATATCCCAGGAGATTGGATATAGTTCCCTGTGCTATACAGTAGGACCTTGTTGTTTACCCATTCTAAAGGTAATAGTTTGCATCAACTAACCCCAGACTCTCAGTCCATCCCTTTCCCCACCCCTGACCTTGGCAACCACAGGTCTGTGAGTCTGTTTCTGTTTTGTAGATAGGTTCATTTGTGCCATATTTTAGATTTCATATATACGTGATATCATATGGTATTTGTCTTTCTCTTTGACAGACTCCTCTTAGTATGATAATCTGTAGTTGCATCCATGTTGCTGCCAAATGGCATTATTTTGTTCATGTTTATGACTGAGTAGTATTCCATTGTATATATGTATCACATCTTTATCCATTCATCTGTCAATGGACATTTAGGTTGTTTCCATGTCTTGGCTATTGTGAATAGTGCTTCTGTGAACATAGGGGTGCATGTATCTTTTTGAATTATAGTTTTGTCCAGATATATGCCCAGGAGTGGGATTGCTGGATCATATGGTAATTATATTTTTAGTTTTCCAAGGAAACTCCATACTGTTTTCCATAGTGACTGCACCAACTTACATTCCCACCAACAGTGTAGGAGGGTTCCCTTCTCTCCACACCCTCTCCAGCATTTGTTATTTGTAGACATTTTAATGATGGCCATTCTGACCAGTGTGAGATGGTACCTCATTGTAGTTTTGATTTCTCATTGTGATTTTGATTTGCATTTTCCTGATGACTGATGTTGAGCATCTCTACATTTGACTGTTGGCTATCAGTACGACTTCTTTGGAAAAATGTCTATTCAGGTCCTCTGCTTTTTTTTTTTTTTTTTTTTTTTGCTGTACGCGGGCCTCTCACTGTTGTGGCCTCTCCCGTTGCAGAGCACGGGCTCTGGACGTGCAGGCTCAGCGGCCATGGCTCATGTGCCCAGCCACTCCACGGCATGTGGGATCCCCCCGGACCGGGGCACGACCCCGTGTCTCCTGCATCGGCAGGTGGATTCTCAACCACTGCGCCACCAGGGAAGCCCCCTCTGCTATTTTTTAATTGGATTGTTTGGGGGGTTTTTTTTGCGGTTTTTTTTTTTTTTTGCAGTACGCGGGCCTCTCACTGTTTTGGCCTCTCCCATTGCGGAGCGCAGGCTCCGGACACGCAGGCTCAGCGGCCATGGCTCATGGGCCTAGCCGCTCCGCGGCACGTGGGATCTTTCCGGACCAGGGCACGAACCCATATCCCCTGCATCGGCAGGCGGACTCTCAACCACTGTGCCACCAGGGAAGCCCTGTTTGGGGTTTTTTGATAATGAGTTACATGAGTTCTTTATATGTTTTGGATCTTAACCCCTTACTAGATTTGCAAATATCCTCTCCCATTCAGTAGATTGCCTTTTTGTTTCATTGATGGTTTCCATCGCTGTGCACAAGCTTTTTAGTTTGATGTAGTCCCATTTGTTTATTTTTGGTTTCATTGCCCTTGCCTGTGGAGTCAGATCCAAAAAAATATTGCTGAGACTGTTGTCAGGGAAGTTACTGCCTATGTTTTCTTCTGGGAGTTCTGTGGTTTTCAGGTCTTATGTTCAAGTCTTTAATCCATTTTGAGTTGATTTTTGTAGATGGTGTAAGCTAGTGGTCCAGTTTCATTCTTTTGCATGTAGCTGTCTAGTTTTCCCATCACCATTTGTTGATGAGACTGTCTTTTCTGCATTGTATATTCTTGTCTCCTTTGTCATAGATTAAGTGACCATATAAATATGGATTTATTTCTGGGCTCTCTGTTCTGTTGATCTGTGTCTGTTTTTGTGCTATTACCGTACAATTTTGATTACTGTAGACTTGTAGTGTAGTTTAAAATCAGGGAGTGTTATACCTTCAGCTTTGTTCTTCTTTCTCATAATCAGTTTGGCTATTCAGGATCCTTTGCACAAATCCCCAGGATCCTCTGTACAAATTTTAGGATTATTCTAGTTTTATGAAAAATGTCATGGGTATTTTGATAAGGATTGCATTAAATCTGTAGATTTCTTTGGGTAGTATGGACTTTGTTTTTGAATTTTATTTATTTCTTTATACAGCAGGTTCTTATTAGTTATCCATTTAATACATATTAGTATATACATGTCAGTCCCAATCTCCCAATTCATCACACCCCCACCCCCACCCCCACTTTCCCCCCTTGGTGTCCAGTATGGACATTTTAACAGTACTAAGTCTTCCCATCTATGAGCATGGTGTATTTTTTCATGTTTCTGTCATCTTTAATTTCTTTCATCAATACCTTGTAGTTTTCCAAGTACAAGTTTTTTACCTTCTTGGTTAGATTTTTTCTAGGTAGTTTATTCTTTTTGATGCTATTGTAAATGGATTGTTTTCTTAATTTCTAATAGTTCATTATTAATGTATATAAACACAACAGATTTTTGTTAATTTTGTATCCTGCAACATTACTAAATTTATTTATTAGTTCTGACAGTTTTTTGGTGGAGTCTTTAGGGTTTTCTCCATAAAGTATCATGTCATCTGCAAATAGTCAGTTTTGCTTCCTCCTTTCCAATTTGGGTATCCTTTATTTCTTTTTCTTGCCTAGTTGCTGTGGCTAGGATTTCCAATAATATGTTGAATAAAAGTGGCAGAAGTGTGCATCCTTGTCTTCTTCCTGATTTTAGAGGAAATGCTTTCAGCTTTTCACCACTGAATATGATGTTAGCTGTGGGTTTATCGTATATGCCTTTGCTAGGTTGAGATACGTTCCCTCTATACCCACTTTGTCAACCCATCCTTGCATCCCTGGAATAAATTCTACTTGATTATAGTGTATGGTCCTTTTAATGTATTGTTGGATTCAGTTTGCTAATAATTTGTCAAGGATTTTTGCATCTGTGTTTATCAGGCATAGTAGCCTGTACATTTCTTTTTTTGTGGTGTTTCAGTATCAGGGTTATGTTGGCCTCATAAAATGAGTTTGGAAGTGTTTCCGCCTCTTCAGTTTTTTGAAATATGTTTGAGAAGGATAGGTATTAAATCTTCTTTAAGTATTTCGTAGAATTCACCATGAAGCTCTCTGGTCCTGGTCTTTTGTTTTTGGGGAGCTTTTTGATTACTGATTCAATCACATTACTAGTAATTGATCTATTCACATTTTTTCTTCATGATTCAGTTTTAGAAGATTGTGTGTTTCTCGGAATTTATGTATTTCTTCTAGGTTATCTGACTTGTTGGTGTATAATTGTTCGTAGTAGTCTCTTATGATACTTTGTATTTCTGTAGTGTCAGTTATAGGTTCTCTTTCATTTCTGATTTTATTTGGGCCCCTTCTCTTTTTTTCTTATTGAGTCTGACTAAAGGTTTGTTAATTTTGTTTATCTTTTCACAGAACCAGCTCTTAGTTTCATTGATCTTTTTTTTGTCTCCATTTCATTTATTCAGTATTTCTCATCTGACTTCTATTATTTCCTTCCTTCTTTGTTGGAAGTTTTTTCCTTTCAGCATATTTGAACATATCATGCCATCTCCTTCTGGACCACAAAGTTTCTGATGAAAAATCAGCTGATATTCTTATGGGGATTCCCTTGTCTGTAATTAGTTGTTTTTCTCTTGCTGCTTAAGATTCCCTCTTTACCTTTGACTTTTAACGTATTAATTATAATGTGTCTTGGTATGAATCTCCTTGGGTTCATTTTGTTTGGGACTCTTGGTTCTTGCTGGACCTGAATGTCTGTTTCCTTCACCAGGTTAGGGACATTTTTAGCCATTATTTCTTCAGATAAGTTTTCTGCCCCTTTCTTTCTCTGTCCTCCTTCTGGGACCCCTATAATGTGGGTGTTAGTGCCCCTTTCTCTCTCTTCTTCTGCGACCCCTTAACACCGATGATAGTACACTTGATGTTGTCCCACAGTTCCCTTAAACTGTCCTCATATTTTAAAAATATTTTTTCTCTTTGCTGTTCTGTTGGGGTGATTTCTGCTACCTTGTCTGCCAGGTCACTGATCTGTTCTTTTCTACCATCTAGTCTGCTGTTGATTCCCTCTAGTGTATTTTTCAGTTCAATTATTATAATCTTCAGCTGTGTGAGTTCTGTTTAGAACTTGCTTATATTCTGTCTCTTTCTTGAGTTTCTCACTGTGTTCGTTCATTCATCTTCCAAGTTTGGTGAGCATCTTTAGGACTATGACTTTGAATTCTTTATCGGATAAATCACTTACATCTGTTTCATTAAATATTTTTTCTGGGGTTTTATCTTGTTCCTTCATTTGGAACATGTTCCTCTGCTTCCTCATTTTGCTTGACTCTCTGTCTTTGTTTCTGTGTATTATGCAAAACAGTTACTGCCCCGTCTTGAAGGAGTGGCCCTGTGTGGGAGATGAACTGTATTTTTAACTTTTTCCTAGTTCTTGGTCATCTTATAAACTCTCTCTGTTTGTTTCACTCCCATGGAGTCTAGAAATGCAGTCCCACCCCCATCTGCCTGAGCCTGGTGCTCAAGGAGTGTCCCCTGTGTGGGCTACATGCGATTGTTGCCTCAGGTCATGTCCCGCGAGTGGCATGAGATGGGGTAGGCGTGGCTGCTCGTTGTCCATGTTTGTCAGTGCTGCACACAGGCAGTGCAGGGCCGTGGGGTAGGGGGTACTCACCCACCACCACTGTTAGCAACTTAGAGTGAGAGTGCAAAAAAGTGGCACCCACCAGTGCCATCAAGGTAGAGGGAATTTGTAAAAATGGCATCTGCCAGCATTCTGTCCCCAGAGAGAGTCCCAGCCAACTTCTGCCCCTCTGGTAGATGCTTTAAGATTAGCAAGTGAATCTCCTTCACATATGATCTGGGCTCTTTACAGACTGCTACTTGTTGCTTAGGAAAGAGATGTGGGCAGGAAATATAAATTTTTGTGATGATAATGTTAAAGCCATAATTAGTGAATATATTTATCCAAAGCTTTATGTAGAGTGAAAGAGAACTTGTGGGTGAATCCAGGGATTTGTTGAAGAGCTCTTTGAATATGGAAAAATAGATAAGAACCAGGTCAGTAATAGAAGTAAGTGTTAAAGTGATAGAAACCACCAGTAAGGAAAAGAACATTTCAAGGAGGGTGTGCTTATGCATTCGTGACAAGAAACACTAAAGTGCCATTGAATTGGTAACTGAGAGCTGTTGGTGACCTTGGCAAGAGTCATTTCAGTGGTGTCCTGAGACTCAGAGGCAGATTGCAGTACATTAAGGAGTCAGTGGGAGATTTTAAAGTAGAGATAATTTTTTGGAAGGTTTGCCAGTGAAGGAAAAGAAGAGGGTGGGAGCTAGAAGGGACCGTAGATGCAAAGGAGGGATGATGATGATGACGATGATGATTTTAATAATTAAAGCAGTTTGAGCACAATTACATGCAAAGGGGAAGATGTGGAAGGTACAAGGGGAGGCTGCAGTTGGAGAGGGTGGAAGCTAATGGCTTGGTGGTGACTCATGAACTGATGTGTGCTTGGCTGTTTTGTGTATAGGGGTGGCAATACTGCAGAGAAGCATCTGACTTTATGCCCCCTTCTATTCGTCAGACATCCTCATTGCCTCCCCCCTGGGCTTGAGGACCATCATTGGTGGAGAAGGAGAGAAGAAGAGAGATTTTGACTTTCTGTCTTGTATTGAGCTTCTCATCATTGATCAAGCTGACATTTACCTGATGCAGAACTGGGAGCATGTCTTGGTAATGCTGGTCATTAACATTTAGAGACAAGAAGCTCAGTGGTTTGAGTCTGAAATGGTTATTAAAGTCCAGATTAAAACTCAGCTTGGAAATGGAAATATTCCACATTTTCCAATTTGAAAACGGGAAATGTTGTCCCCTCTTCTACCCACAAGTTGGTCAGTAAAGTATCCAGAAAGATTAAAATTCTTGTCAACATTTTCAAATCTCCAGAAAAGATTTCTTCCCCTTAAAAGTTGCTTCTAGTAATAGACCAGTTTAGTGTGGTTGGTTGGTTGGTTGGTTGGTTGGTTGGTTGGTTGACTGATTGAAATCCCTCCTCACCAGGAATGTTTTTATCTAAAATAGTTCCTCCTATTTATGCTCGTTCTCTTTTGTTTGGTCTTCAGTGGAGATGGGAAAACATTGCTCATGATTTCTTAATTTGTGATGTTTTACAGAGAAACGTAAGATGTTTTTGTCCCCCTACTGTAATTTGTAGTATAATTTTTTTCTCCCTCTCAACATACTCTGCAATGTTTTGGGGTTTAGGATTGTGCTTTGGAACAATCCTCATCACAGAACTATAGGTTTATTTTTATAAGGCATGTGAGCATTTACCTTTTCTACAACCCCAGGACTTGGAGTAAGTTTGGGACAGATAAAGGGGAGTCCTTATTTATAAAGTAGGGAATAAACTTATGGTACTTGTGACCCTTCAATATACATTACAAGGTAAAAATATGATTAAAATAGAACAGGCATGTCGATGGTTGAGTCATCTTTATTTTGAGCAAAAGGCACATGTAGTCACTCAGGGAATTTTCTAACGTTTTGGGAACCAAGTCATGGAAGGACAGCAGCTCTGTTTTCCGTGTCATTTCCCTTCTTGTCCAAGTCCGGAACTGAGTTGCTTACAGAGTGACCAGAGTGGCATTTCAGAATTTCCTTGAAAAGAAATATTCTGTATAGGTCGCATCTTGATCCTTTTTGAGAGATCCACAAGGTGGCCAGTTTGAGCTTTTCTTCTTGTTCGCTTGACTCTGGGCAAGTCACTCACCCATCTGAGCCTGTTTTCTTGCTGTAATTTGGGAGATGATAGTATCTACTTCATGGGGTTAAATAAGATGATGGGCTTATAGAGAGGTTAGCAACGCCCAGCAGGTAAGTGTTCAATAAGTATTAATGGAGTATTACTTCTGCTCAAAGCAGTTGATGAGCCACATGAACCTACTGCCCTTGGACTCACATGGGGTGGACTTTTCTCGAGTGCGCATGTGGAACCTCAATAATCGGTCCAAGTACTATCGTCAGACGCTGCTGTTTGGGGCCCTGCAGGATGCCCAGATCAACTCTGTGTTCAACAAGTACTGCGTCAATGTGCAAGGCCAGGTGGGTTCTCTCCTTCTTTCTCTGAATTTTCATGAAGTATTGTGTATTGTTTGGGTCATGAGGCAGAAGGAGAGGACAGCATTTGGTCAACAATGGGGATAGCTCACTTCCTAATGTTCTCACTGACACCTGGCAGGTGGCTGTGAGGAACGTCCCGATGACAGGCTGCATCAGTCATGTCCTGGTGCAGCTCCCACATGTCTTCCCGAGGATGGAACCTGAAAACCTAGCTTCAGTGATTGATGCCAGGTACCCTCCCCTGTCCCATTGGATCCCTGGGGGTCACAGAGAGGGATTTTACTTGGGCATTCAAATTTAGAATTGTATTCCACGTTGGCTTTCTTAGTTACTATTTACGAAATGAAATGAGATAACTGAATCCAATCATGCCATTGACAGAGGAGGACACTGAAGGCCAGAGAAATGGTGTGTTGTCCTAGTTCCAATAGTTCTCTGACTTACTTCACTCTGTATGACAGTCTCTATGTCCATCCACCTCACTACAAATAATTCAATTTCATTTCTTTTCATGGCTGAGTAATGGACGTTGACACTTTAGAAGATTACAGGCCAGTTACTTTGGGTGGTGTTTCCTGTCAGATTAGGTTAGGTTAGGTTTAGTTTATGCATCTTTGGCAGGAGCAGCATAGAAGCAATGCTGCGTCTTCCTCGCTGCATCTCTTCAAGCGGTGCATGATTTCCACCTGTCCCATCATTATGACACTAACTGACCACTTGTTTAAGGTGGTGCTTGCCAGACTTTTCCACTATAGAATCACTTATTCCCCCTTTATTAATTTATATTAATATTACAAGTATGGATTCTTCAGTTTGTATTCAGTGGGTTGTAATTGGTTATTATCGTTATTCCTTTAGATGCTTAAATGGTCTCTGATGTGGCCAGCAGGAACACCTTCAAGCTGGCTCCTGTGTCGTCTTGACACATCCCCCTTTAACTTGGGCATTTCTTTATTTTCTGACACTATAAGACATTCCAAGTTTGTCTTGTACTTTCCCTATTCCAGCCCTGCTTGCTTTAGTGGAAAATTATCTTTTTTTTTTTTTTTTTTTTGCGGTACGTGGGCCTCTCACTGTTGTGGTCTCTCCCGTTGCGGAGCACAGGCTCCGGACGCGCAGGCTCAATGGCCATGGCTCACGGGCCCAGCCGCTCCGCGGCATGTGGGATCTTCCCGGACCGGGGCACGAACCCGTGTCCCCTGCATCGGCAGGCGGACTCTCAACCACTGCGCCACCAGGGAAGCCCGGAAAATTATCTTAAAGCGAAGATTTGAGTGCTAAGTGTACCCAGTACTGTTGTGGAGCCACTGGTCCCAGGCCATCTCAGTGGTCAGAGTTTGGGAATATCTGCATGTGTGTATATGTATACACATACCTATGTGCCCATGACATCTAAATTTATTTCTGTATCCATATATTGAAAACCATGAATTTATACCTTACCTCCAATTTCAGACTAACAACACAGGGTTCCTTTTGTTTTCTCCCTTTCCAAACTTGTAACTCCCTTGTCAGATAGACATGTGGCTCCCATTAGGCTCAGTGGAACAACCCATATTGGTACAGATTTTCTTCCTCTTGGACATGCTTAAAATTGCTCATCAAAAAAAAAAGTGAAATCACTTTTGGGGTACTTTTCCTGCTAGATATTTAAATAGGCATTTTTATTTGTCTCTCAACATGGAGAGTAGAACTATTCATTCCATATATAGATGGGTTCCTAAAGTTTTGCAAATTTATAGGCTTAAGCCAGCCAAACTCATGGTACAAAGAACATTTTCTTAAATATATATTTTTAAAATGGAGTACAGTTGATTTACAATGTTGCATTAGTTTCAGGTGTACAGCAAAGCAAATCAGTTATACATGTATCCACTCTACAAAGAATTGTCTTATCCATAGAGTGCCCTGTGGTTATTGGCATATTTGTGCTGTGTTTACCATAGAGCCTGTGTATTATGAGAAAAGAAACGAGTTATTTGCCTAGTTCAGAGATATGAGGAAGAAGGGACTCTGATTACCCCCATCTTCTATTTCCATATTCTTTTCCCTGTGAATTGTAGCTAATTCATGGCTTTCATTATCACTATTCACAAGACTCTCAAATCTCCATCTTCTCTGGACCTCCACTCACATGTGAGCCTGGATTTCAAGTCTATGTATAGCCCCAGAAATACATGTCTTTTTTTTAAGCATCCCTACTGATTTTAATGCTAGCTTGTAGCCAGCTAACTGCTTCTCGCCTACAGAGAACACTGAGGGTTTCAAGTGCGAACCAAGCAGTATTGCTTCTGTTCCTGGCTCAGCACCTGGGAAAGAAGGTAAGCCTCAGCAGTGGCGCTGGCTCCTGAGTTGATTGCAAAGAGTTGACTTTTTGGAGTGGTTTCATCAAAAGCATGCCTTAACGTCAGGTCTCTCACACAAAATAAGGGAGAGAAGAGGGTCTACTGGACCACGGATAACAACACCTGAGCTGGAATTATACACAATCTTGATATTTCTTAGCAAGGCTCATCTTCAGCAAGCAAGTACCTATATAGTGCTGGTAGAAAACAGACAAAGGAATGGTCCCAGTCCTGGGAAGAGGTAGAATTTTAAGGTAGGAAGAGGAACTTAACCAGAAAGTAAGAGTTTTAAACTTTTTTTTTTCTTCCCATAGTAATAACAACTTAGCACTTTTCTCTTTGAGGGGAAAAAAGCTTTGAGTCATGAATGCTTTCTGCAGCTGGCTGCACCATATGCAGTATTCAAAAGACAAGAACTAGCTAATCATAGAGAACCAGCGGCAGCTTAACAGCCCTCTGCTGGCTTCCAAAGGGCTTATAATTGAGTGCAGATGGTCCCGGCAGGATGGGTATGAATCCCTGCTGACTCCTCACATCCCAGAGGGCCAAGGGGGGCTCATGAAGCCTCCCAGCCCTGATTGTGCCCTCGTGGGAGCCACTGAGGAAGGAGGGGAGGCAGGTGGTGTGAGAGCCTGCTGGCTGCCTCCTGCCCAGCCTTCCCTTGGCTGTGTGGACAGATCTTCAGGCTGCAGAGTGTAGCTTTGATGAGTCTAGGGTCTCAAGATTATAGAAGTCCTGGGGTAAGGGAGCAGGGTTGGGGGTTCTTTATACTCATTGGAAGAGCCTCATCGTGTAACCTGCAGGTGGCTGCAGGGCGCCAGAGCCTCACGGAGGAGGGGTGTGGTGGGCACTGCACAGACTGCTGCTTTCAGGGAGCATCCTCCTGGGGGTGGGGCCCTCACAGCCGGCCCGGCCTCTCCTTCCCATCTCTTTCCCAGCTTCTCTCTTTAAAGGAGTCATGGTAGTCATCCTTGCACCATTCACAAAAAGCTTTTCTGGCTTTTCTAGCTAAACAATTCTAAACAAATTTCAGTCTCATTCAAAAAAAGAACTTTTCTAGCTAAGTAGAATTCTAAACAAATTTCAGTCTGCTTTTAATACCAGAGTCAGTGAATTGGGAGTAGATACACAGATAATCCAAGATTCATGTAGTCTTTGGAGGGAGAAAGAGAGAATGAACCTACCACGTCTAGCTGACAGCACAAGGTGCATTTCTTTCTAAAGACTTGTATTTCTTCCTCTTATACCATATGCTCTAGCCAGAGCTGCAGTAAAATTCTATGTATTTTATGTCCTGTTTCTGAGCTGAACACGCGTTCCTATCCCCTCATCGATTGCCTTGTTTCTGTGAGGACCCTCCTTTCTTCAGATGTGGGAAGGAGTTCTCTCTGCATTGCTTGCATTTCGGTATAATTCCTGGATTTGCCTTTCACCTCTGGCCACGTTGCCATCATTCCTGTGGGAGGTGAGAGCATGAGAAAGAACAGAGGTCTGGACGTCAATCAAACGGGCTGGCTGTCTCAATAGTTAAGAGTCCTATGCGCCAAAGGAGTCAGGGCTGAGACTGGATTGCTACAAGGCTTGCTCGCCCTGCACAGAGAAATCTGAACCTGGTGGGCAGCTCCACCTAGGTGTCACCCTCACTGCTGGGCGGAACACCTGCACTTGCTTGTCCTCCTGGCTCCCACAGTGGGCGGGGCATGGCACAGGCCGGGCCAAGTTGTCATGGTCTTCAGGCTTGGGCCTCTGCAGCTGGCTGGGACTGGTGGGAGCTGTAGCCTCAGCTGACAAGGGCAAAGAAGGCAGTCTTTGCTGCTTGGCTGATTTGGAAGCTGTGCCGAATTCCTGCCCATCTGTTCTCCCAACTGAGCCAAGGCCAAAGCTGTCTAGCTCTTGCCAACCCAGGGAATGACATGGAGCCCTGTGTCCTGCAGCCCTCATTCTCACTGCACCCTGCAGCCCCTCTCATCTGTCAGTTTGACTCCCCACAGAGATGGCCCTGGGCTCACAGCTGCTGTTTGCCCACAGATGTTCATGGATTTCTGCCTTTTGTGTTCATCATTTTTCAAAACCGGCCCTGAGCTGGGTGCTGACACCAACATTACCACCAACCCACTGTGGCTCTGTGCAGGTCCTCCTGGCCACCTCTCAGCTTTCTCATCTTTAGAAAGCGGGGTACAATCTCCACTATCCTGACAGAGGGACATGAGAGAAAGTAGAAGAGACTGCTGTTGTTTGCCCTGTACTCGCCTCCTACTTCCCTAGTAAGAGGACCCTGGATTTTATTGGGTGACAAAGTGCCCAGTCCCCCTTGCGGTAGGGTGTGGCCAGGGAAAAGAGCACTAACCTTGGGGCAGACTCTTAGGAGAGCTCTTTGAAACTGGTAGGAACACCACTTTTTCCTCTTGTTCTTCCCTTTTTCCTGCCTGCAACACAGAAGTGATGGTGGAGCCAAAGGGCAGAAGGAGCCTGGCTCTCAGGTCATATCCTGAAGCTGCATCCCAGCTCTGCATGGTCTCTCTTCACACTTTTCTGTGAAAACCTAAATCCCTCATTTGTTTCAGCCACTGAGGCCAGGCAGTATTGTTGGCCTCAGGCTGTATTGCCAAGTCCTAACGGCTACAGAGGACAAAAATGGGATCACAAGTCCTGAAGTCCAAAGGCTCTGCCTATTCTTTCTTCTTTCTTCTTGTCTCTGCAGGAACCAGCATAGAGACTGTGCTTCAAGGTTGACGCCTGGCCATTTGGTGACAGTGCGGAGTGAGCGCTAAGACGTGTCTGGCTTTGTGCCATCACTTCCGTCATCTCCAACCCAACTGGATCTGTAAGAATGAGGGAGGACATATGTCTCCTCATAGGGTTTATGGAAACTGATGGTGGCAGAAAAATAACTGGCAAGAAAACAGACTTCAATTCTCTGAAAGTTGGCGACCACCTGTTTTTCATTTCTTCAGGTGTATTTCAAAGCAAAACTAGGAAATGGGTCCAGATCCCCAGTTTGGCAGCAACTTAGAGGTCTTGTGGTCCAATCTGCTGCTTGACCCCTGAGTCGCCTATAGGTTGTCTCTGAGAGGGAGATCAGCTCAGTGCGTCGTGACCACCTAGAGGGGTGGGAGGGAGAAGCAAGAGGGAGGGGATATGGGGATATATGTATATGAATAGCTAATTCACTTTGTCATACAGCAGAAACTAACACAACATTGTAAAGCAATTGTACTCCAATAAAGATGTTAAAAATAAAAACAGGACTATCATACAGAGTGAAGTAAGTCAGAAAGAGAAAAACAAATATATATTAACATATGTGGAATCTAGAAAAATGGTATAGATGATCTTATGTGCAAAGCAGAAATAGAGACACGGATGTAGAGAACAAATGTATGGTTCCAAGGGAGAAGGGGTGGTGGTGGGATGAATTGGGAGATTGGCATTGACATATATACACTATTTTTTTAATACTTTTTTAAACATCTTTATTGGAGTATAATTGCTTTACAATGGTGTGTTAGTTTCTGCTGTATAACAAAGTGAATCAGCTGTATGTATACATATATCCCCATAGCTCCTCCCTCTTGCGTCTCCCTCCCACCCTCCCTATCCCACCCCTCTAGGTGGTCTCGAAGCACCGAGCTGATGTCCCTGTGCTATGCGGCTGCTTTCCACTAGCTATCTGTTTTACACTTGGTAGTGTATATATGTCCATGCCACTCTCTCACTTCATCCCAGCTTACCCTTCCCCCTCCCCATGTCCTCAAGTCCATTCTCTATGCCTGTGTCTTTATTCCTGTCCTGCCCCTAGGTTCTTCAGAACCATTTAAAAAATTTTTTTTTCTAGATTCCATATATATGTGTTAGCATACGGTATTTGTTTTACTCTTTCTGACTTACTTCACTCTGTATGAGTCTCTAGGTCCATCCACCTCACTACAAATAACTCAGTTTCGTTTCTTTTTATGGCTGAGTAATATTCCATTGGACATATATACACTATTAATACTATGTATAAAATAGATAACTAATGAGAACATACTGTATAGCACAAGGAACTCTACTCATTGCTGTGTGGTGACCTAAATGGGAAGAAAATCCAAAAAAGGAGATATATGTACATGTATAGCCGATTCACTTTACTGTACAGCAGATACTAACACAACATTGTAAAGCAACTATATGCCAATAAAAATTCATTAAAAAAAATAACAGGATCTGAACCCAGGTAGTATGATTCCCCCAAACCCACATTGTTTTTCACTAGTTGATGCTTCTCTAAAACAAAAACAAAAAAGCACTCAATAGATTGTAGCTATTATTATTACTACCCCTTTAAAAGGAGAGATCTGAAATTGTTGAACTCTTAAAAAGACAGAGGATTATAATGCTTTCTTGGTGGTGGTAGCCTTGTTATAAACAAACACTAAGTTGTTTTGTATGCCATCCTTCTGGATTGTATGACATTCTAAAGGGCGGTCTAGGCTTCTGAGAAGCTTAATGCCTCATATAGCAGATGATTATTGAAGGCATATTTTTAACTTGTTTGCTCTCTGTTTATCCTTGGTCCATCGAGCTTTACCCAGGGAAATTAAATTCTTAATATCAGGCCAAATAAAAATTAAGAAGATACCTTTTCTTGAAACATGCACCTACACGGAAAAGCAGCATAACAGTGTTTAAAATCATGGACACTGAAGCAAGGCTTCAGGCCTGGGTTCAAATCTTTGCTTTGCTACTTTCTAGTGATTTTTATGAAATTCCTTTAACTCTCTGTGTCTCAGCAGCCACATCTGTAAAATGGGCTTATGGTAATAGTAATACCTGTCTCTAGAGTTGTTATAATAATTAAGTTACTTAATCCATGCAGGGTACTTAGAACTGCTTGGCACATAGTCACTGCTCAGTCAGTCTGAACTAGTATTACATACAGACCTTCCGTCCCACAGCACAAAGCTAAAAGAAAACAAAGGAAAGTCGTGGGGCATCAACTTCTGTTTTGGGTTATTCTTGTCTATAAGCCTTATTCTTTTTAAGTGAGTGAAAAAGAAATTTTGAGAGAGAGGGCTTCAGAAAATAGCTGTGGGGATTTTACTCAGCAAATTCCAGGGCTTAAGGACAAGGAAGTGTGACATTTTAATGAGTTATAAACACCAGGTGGTGCTATAAACAAGCTCAGTAACAGGCTCTTCACCTCCCCTCTGGCTGCCTCTGGGCTGCCACTGCCCTGTGCCCTCTTGAGCTGAAGAGACCCAGAAACCCAAGCCTCTTTTTCTCTTCTTCTTCTTTTTGAAACAATTCCAACACATAGGAAATGTGAAAATTCAAAGACAGTTACAAAAACTTGTGGTATAATTTAATTGTTTATAAGTTAACCCCTTTTAAAAATGAGTCCACAAATAACATGTTTATTTCAGGAAACAGTTTGTATAGAGCAGTGTACATTATGTTTTAAGAAATGGAAAATCACTACTAGGTGCAATCCATAATTAAACTCACAGATAACTGTTAAAAATTAACATTTTAAACACCCCAAATTATAATAACTTGATGAATAACTTCCTTTGGGAATCCAACCAAATTTGTACGTATGAGGCCCAAGTCAAATGGTCCCCTGCTTCCCCTTCACCAAGCTCTGGCTACACCTTTTGTGCAGAGAAAAGACTGGGCACATGACTTGGAATTCTGGTTGCTTGTCTGAACCTTCATTATAGGGGGGGGGGGTCAGAGTTTTCCTCATAGAGAAAACTGCTGGGTACTTTCCTAGCCTCTTATCCACCCACCTCTTCCAGGCCTGGCTTGTCACTCACTACCTTCTTGAGACTATCCATTTCCATACCTGCCCCAGAGCAGATGCCCTCCTAACACTTCCTCCCTCTTTGGTCCTCCTCTTGGGAATAGTATTTCCCAGACCAAAAGATAGCAGGAGGCCATGGGGAAAGAGAAGTAAGTTAATATTTATTGAACACCTACTATGGGCCAGGAACTGTCCT
The DNA here is from genome assembly GCF_964165515.1 of Mesoplodon bidens. Classification (NCBI taxonomy): domain Eukaryota; kingdom Metazoa; phylum Chordata; class Mammalia; order Artiodactyla; family Ziphiidae; genus Mesoplodon; species Mesoplodon bidens. The sequence goes on from NW_027672339.1 coordinate 46,072, forward strand.
GGGTGCTTCATCTGCATCATCTCATAACAACCGTAAACCTAGTATCTGTCACCATTTTTTTCATGTGGGGGAAACATGCTTGGAGAAATTAGATATCTAAGGCTTCCAAAGATAAACAGCTAGTTAGCGGCCAATGCTGCATGTTTTTTCTGTCATCCCCATGAGATTGAGAAGGAGGTCAGGACTAGCGGCTCAGATGGAGATGAATCTGCAGGGGATTCTTTCAGTCTGTGGCCACGTCTGGTCCATTTTATTAAGCCCAGCAACTCTTAAGCATGAACTCTTCTCTCTGACTCCCTTCCCACGGCTTTACTTAGTTCAGGCCTTTGTTAGCCTCTTCCTGTGGTACAGTCCAGACTTTGGAACCTGCTAGCTTAGGCTTCAATGCCAGCTTTACCTTTTACTGGGTGTGTGACCTTTGTCAAGTTGCTTGCCTTTGTCTTACCTCAGTTTCCTTATTTGTAAGACGGAGATAATGACATCTTTCTTAGGAAGGAGAATTGTGAGGTTGAAATGAAACCACATAAGTACTTATAGATCTCATCAAATCCCGTTCTCTCCCTTTTGCTTGGACTGCCTACTGATTCATCCATGCTACAAATATGTACTGTGCACCCACCATGTGCCAGGAATTCTTTTGGGCACATAGGATAGACCTGCTTCCTGCACTCGGAGAATTAGAGTGCATGGGGGAGACAGAAAATAAACAACGAGAAGCTAGACAAAAATATAATTTCAGATGGTGCTAAATGCTGGAAGAAAATAGAGCAAGGTCAATGGATAGAGATCTTTGTCTGTCTTGTTTCCTCTGCACAGAATGCCCTGTCGCCACTGTGGAACTCTTACCTTTCAAGACCCCCTTCAAATGATCCCCCGCCCCCGTCTACGGCCATACCACCCTGAACGCGCCCGATCTCGTCTGATCTCGGAAGCTAAGCAGGGTCGGGCCCGGTTAGTACTTGGATGGGAGACCGCCTGGGAACACCGGGTGCCATAGGCATTTTGCCTCCCGCTGCGGCTCCGCCTTCTCCTTTAGTCGCCCGTGGCGGTGGCCGCCAGCTCCGCCCCCCCGACGGGCACCGCTGCAGGCCCCACCTCCTCCGGCCCCTCCCACCACAGCGCGCCAGAGGGGGCGCTCTATGCGGCCAGAAGGCGGCCCTGAAAGGCGGCCGCACCCCAGACGCTCCCGGGGTGGCTGACCCGGACCCAGACTCCGCCGCGGGCCCGGGTGCCGTCCGTGCGGCCCGCGAGCCCCTCGACCTGCACCTGGCCGCCCCCTCCGGCTCCCTGCCCCGGCGCCGCCACCTGTCCGCCGGTGTGGCTCTCCACAGCTCCCTCCGGATGAAGGCCCCCCTCCGCCGTTTCGCCATGGCCGGGGGCGGGAGTGGGAGCGGGGGCCGGGGCCGCTTCCCCGGGCCTGCTGGCCACCAGGGCGGGTGGTAGGTGTAGACGGCTGCAGGTGTAGACGGTTCGACAGAACCACTTTCTAGGCTCTTGTAGCCAAGTCATGGCCACCAGTCAGACTGCATCCTGGCTATCCTGCAGGGCACAGAGCTCAGTAAAGGTATCCACCCCTTCTACAGCAATGTCAGTCGGCTCACCGGCTTTGGCGAGGTAAGGACCCGGCTTCCATACCCTGCCCCACATGGATGTACAGCCCCGCCTGTTCCCTACAGATAAATACACACAAGATAAATGCAGCAGCCCTCATGCCCTCTCCCCATCCTGTCCCGGCAGAAGGTGGTGGCAGAAATGAACCGCCTGGGCATGATGGTGGACTTGGCCCATGTCTCGGATGCTGTGACACGGCGAGCCCTACAAGTGTCACAGGCACCTGTCATCTTCTCCCACTCAGCTGCCCGGGGTATGTGCAAGAACACTCGCAATGTTCCTGATGATATCCTGAAGCTTCTGGTGAGAGACTGCCCTGGCCCTCAAACCTAAAGCAAGACATTCAAACCAGGAGCCCTTGAACCTGAGCCTCTTCTCCCTCCATTTCCTCAAACGCCAGGTTAAATATCCTCTGCCCCCAAAACCCACGGTCCACAGCCCCTGAACTCTTCAGCCCTAGGTGGGGGTCTAGGTGGTAAGAGACTCCTCCAAACCCGGAAACCCAGGGCCAACACACCACCCAGACCAGGGCTGCGGCTCCTCCATTCACACAAACCCAGAGAGGACATGACTCTGACCTCAAAGCCAGGGCTGAACACCTTCCTCACAGGGGCCGAGAGAGTGAACAGGCAGCTGGTTGTGCTGGGGGCCAAGCTGACTGTCCACGGGTCCACCCCTGCAGAAGAAGAACGGTGGCATCCTGATGGTGCCCTTGTCCGAGTGGGTGCTGCAGTGCAACCCGTTAGCCAATGTGTCTACTGTGGCAGGCGAGCCTCACCCTGGGCTCTCTGAAGACTCGGATTTGGAGCTGAAGCTGGGTCCAAATTTAGGGAGGACTTCAGAAGAGCCCCAGTGGTTTGACCCACCTATTGGCAATAGGTACAGCACCCAAAAACCCAAGAATGGACAGTACACAGCACCTTGGTGCCATGTGGAACTGGAGCCACAGAATCAAAACTGCGATACTGATGGGTATCAGGGAGGCTGTCAGACACTGCTTTATGTCAAACACATAAAGAAAATATCCACTATCAGAACCGTTGGTTGACTGACTTTTTTCACATCTTTCTGACAAAATTCGAGAAGTTGTGAGTACCTCAAGCGTCATTACACTTCTGTTCAAGATGGAATCTCTGGCTCACAATCATTGTTTAGCTTCTGTATATTGCAGTGTACATGAAGGTCTGTATTAGTCTGGTTGGGCTGTTATAGTGAAATACTATAGACTGAATGACTTAAACAGCAGAAATTTATTTTCTCACAGTTCTGGAGGGTGGAAGTCCAAGATTAAGGTATTGAATACCATAAGAATTGGTTTCTGGTGAGAACAATCTTCCTGGCGTGCTGACGGCTGTCTTCTTGCAGTGTCCTCACACGGCCTTTCCTCTACGAGCAGAGGGAGAGAGATCTCTGGAATCTATTCCCCTTCTTATAAGGACACCATCAGTCCCTGTCAGATTATTACCTCACCCTTATGACTTCAGTTAACTTCAGTTACCTCCCTAAAGGACCTATCTCCTATCTTCTACAGTCAAATTAGGAGGGGCTTCAACATATAATTTTTCGGGGGACACAATTCAGTCCATAACAACAACTTAAGATAGCTTTCTCTGATTTTCAGTCTTTCACTAATACCTCCCTCTTTGTCTACCAATTATTCAAGTTTCCTTAAATTTTTTTTGATTTTCTTACATTATCCCTTCCCTTTAAAGGCTCTCTTCACTTCTTAATTGGCATTTCTTGCAAATGAAGGCAACTTTCCTCACAATACATTGATTACTCTCCCCACTGTAACACAGCATCTTCTCCCATGACTTTCCTGAAATGGTTCCACTTTTGTTCATAAAAGTTTAGCCATCCAATCAGATGCTTTATTTTCAGTTCCCATAGCATTTTGCCTTTGGGAAACAACTGACTCTGTTAAATGGTGCTTCTTTGAAAACTACCTTCCTTTATGTTTTATAGCAATCTTATGATTTCTGTTGGCATACCACCTAGCTTCTTTCTCATCATTCTTTTTATTTTTATTTTTCAGTTGTTTCTCTCCTCACTCCTTAGCGTTAGATACTACAGACAGTTGGCCTTCTTCTCATCTCTTATATACTCTCTCTCTTACTCCAGCAGCTTTGTTTACCATTTAATATATTATCTGCCAGGCGCCTTCCATCTGTTACCAACATCTCTCCCTCTGTCTTTGTCATTTCAGCCTTCGCTATGCTCTCTGAGCTCTCACAGGCAGATCTATTGAACACAGGAATCTCAGTGGAAAATACGAGTACGTTATTTCTCTACTGAGTAAAGCCCTTACAGATCACATGGTCCTGATCCATCTTGCAGCCACGTCATCTGGACTATCTGACCTCCCATGTCACAATAGCAGAGGACCAGACAAGAGGGACACTGGCTCCTAATGACCTCAGCTCAGAAGTGATACACTTGATTCTGCTTCTTTGCCACTGGCCACAACGAATCAAAGGAAAACAGTTGAACTACAAAGGAGGATGAAAAATGTAGATAAGCACATAGGATATTTGATGAGTGCTATCTCGAGGTGACATCACCTCCCATCAAACTTTTATTTCACAGAGAAAACACAGACTATAAAGCAAAAACACCCCAAACTACCTTCTTCTCTTTACGTCCAAGAATAGCTTTTCGACATAGTTTATCAATACCTATTCTCACTTCCTCAGTATCTTCCATTCATTTTCCCACCTCATTGGGATTGTTAAGGTTTTCCTCTTTAGCGATTTTATTTTGGCCCCCTCCCATTAAAAAGCTGCCCCCCTCCCATTAAAAATTACTCTTGCTTGATGCCAAGTAATTCTCTAGTTACCTTTTCTCTCTTCCTAATTTCACAGTGCAGTTTATCAAAAATTGTATTTATTCTCACTGTCTGTATTTTCTTATCTTTATGTACCTCGTGACTCACACAATTTTGCTCTTTTCTTCTTACTTATCTGCACTGGAATTGCATTCACCAACATTTAATTTGTGATTAAATTGAGTGAATATTGTTTGGTCCTTCTGTCACCTTTCAGCAATATTTGATTTTGTTGATCAAACTTGTCATCTCAGAAAAATCTTTCACCTTAACAACAGTAGCATCTTAACCTGCTACTTCTTCCTCCTGCCTCTGGACATCCTTATCTCTTTCATTGGGCACTCTCACTTTGCCCTCTGCCAAGAGATGTGTATTTCTCAGAAGCTCTCTTCTGCCCTTGATAGATGGTCTCATCTACTCTTGTGATTCCAGCCACCATATATATCACAGATCTTGACCTAAAACGTACATCTCTCTCTCCTGAGTCTCTTACAAACTTAACTAATTGCCAACTGAACAACTCTGCCCAAATATAACACGGACACTTAAAATTAATTATG